>NC_137146.1:4020777-4295777 GCF_949319135.1 Squalius cephalus | reverse complement strand
ATAAGAATTGATTCTTGAAAAGTTTAAAGAAATTCAAGAAGGCCCACTGAGCGTATTTTTCCATGTTTTTCCATTTACAAGCAACTGCATGATCAAAGTTGCATGTTAAAAATCATTGTCGCTCTCCTCAAGGATTTGTGGGTGTAGCGATCGCTTTGACCGTCCGGCTTTGGCAGAGGAGCCCTCCAGACTGTCATTGTCTTCATCCAGATCCTCGTTTTCCTCATCTTCATCTTCCTCACCATCTTCATCATCATCGTCTACGTCAATCTCACTGTTCTCTGACTGCAAACCAAAATACATTGTGAATTATATAACAGAACACACACACAGCGGTCAGTGGATGGTAATTGGAACGAGACTCAATTAATACCCCTAATTCAGAATTATTAGAATGACTAATTATGAGAACGTCCAGGAGTTCACACCAGTGTTGCTGCTAATAGCTAAAACAAACAAAAAAATATATTTTTTTAATTGAAAGCTATCTTATAAAATATAAATATTAAATGAAAAACATAAACTTTAAAAAACTTTGACCAAGTTCAGTTAGTTACCTTAACACTGACTGAAATAAAATAAGTTTGAGATAAATTATTATAAAAATATTTAAAAATGACAAAAGCACATAAAAACGTGAACTGAAATTATAAAAATAAAAGCTCATTTAAAATATTACTAAATACTACAGAGGCCTGTTCACAAAAAGAATATTAACGATAAAGATAAGTATATTAGCATCCACACCAACGCAAAATATGTTTATTATAAGCACGCTCTGCAGTTTTGTCATCTGCTGTTTTAAATGCACGAGCTCTATTAAGTTGGTAGATTCTGATTGGCTGTCAATGTTTTTATGGTTCATCAGCTGAAAAAAAAATCATTGTGAAAGTGATTCCATCGTTGTCGTTATAGTTGTGGTGTGGACGTGCGTTTGGAGATTAATATCATGTAAATGAAGTGGTACATTTTTGCGCAAACTTGCTTCATAAAATTGAGGTTAAACCACTGGAGTCACATGGATTAATTTATGATGCATTTCTGGGGCTTGAAAGTGCTAGTTGCTTAGGCTGTCAACGGATGGCTCAGATTTCATCAGAAAGATCTTCATCTGTGTTCCGAAGATGAACGAAAGTCTTACGGGTTTGGACCGACATGATGACAGAATTTTTATTTTTGGGTGAACTAAATAACACCGGCGCAAACACGCACTCAAACACACACACACCACCTTTCTTCTCTTTTGCTTCCGGCCGCTGCCGGACAGACGAGCTCGTTCCTTTACTCTGGGCTTGAAGAACGAGTGCAGAGGAAGAGAAAGAGAGATGGAGTGAAAACGGAGTGAATGAAATGAGAGCTGGTGGCATATACAGTGTAGAGATCATGGAGGAAAAACAGGGAAATGTGAAGGAAACAAAGAAAGCCAGAGAGCTTGGAAACCACGATTGGCTAAATAATCTGAAGAATATAACAGAATAAATGAGGAAAAAGTTGGTTCAGTGTTGTTATTGTTAACTAAAATTGATCTTTATTAATCTCTGTTAACTGTTAGTTCATGTTCGCTCAAGTCCATTAAATAATATTAACAGACACAACTTTTGATTTTAATAATGTATTAGTAAATGTTGACTTTAAGATGAACAAAGATTAAGAAATGCTTTAGACGTATTTTTTATTGTTAGTTTAGGTTAACTAATTTAGTAAACTAATGATAACAAATGGAACCTTATTGAAAAGTGTTACCAAAAAAACTGAAAACATTTCTAAAACTAAATAAAAGCTATTATATAAAAGCTAATTCAAAATATTAATTAAATATTCCAAATGTTTAAGAATAATCCTAAACTAACACCTTTTGGTCGGTATGATGTATGTGAACGTGTGTGTTCTCACCT
Source organism: Squalius cephalus (assembly GCF_949319135.1). Classification (NCBI taxonomy): domain Eukaryota; kingdom Metazoa; phylum Chordata; class Actinopteri; order Cypriniformes; family Leuciscidae; genus Squalius; species Squalius cephalus. The sequence continues at coordinate 4,293,882 of NC_137146.1, read as the reverse complement.
CTTCACTGTCTTCTCCTCTCATACTGCCAATGAATCGAGCGCCACCTCGACCTGCAGACATCAGAAATCAGAAATGTGTGTGTGTGAGTGAGGCAGCAGATGATGTGGGACTCTATGCTGAACGTCTTCCATCACCTGATATCTGAGCGTGTCGTGCGAGGTGTGATCTGGGCTGCTGCCCGTCATCCATGTCGCTGTCAGATCCTTCATCCTCTGGTATGTCCACATCTGAGTCTTCATCTTTCGCTACAGAGGAAGAGAAGTCGTGAGATATTTGACGCACGTCCTGATTTTGCAGAGTTAGACGCGTTCCTGGATCAACATTCCTGTCTGAAAATGTAATCCTAATATCCCTACCCCTAAACCTAACCCTACCCATGAGTTATCTCTAAAATCAGAGGGGAATGATGGTGAATACACTGATGTAGAAGCACCTAACCCTGGTTGTAGGTCTAAACTTGACAAAAAAACTGTAAACTTGTCCCTCAAATCTGATTGGTTGAAAGTTGTTCCAGGATCAACAAAGATGTATTTGACGAAATCAGGTTCTGCATCTTCGACAGAGCTCAAACGTGTGTGTTTGAATGTGTTTGACCCACCTCCACTCCTCATGAGTCTCTTCTCCTCCTCTTTTAATTTGTTTTGTCTCATTTTCATTGCCATTTCTGCTTCCTGGAAGAAAACAGCCAAAGGATTAATTAGGGAAACATCAGCATTGACTTTTGTGAATTGCTGAGGTGAATTTGGGTGAAATATGACAGAAATATCAGTTCCACTCATTGTTGTCTTTTATTATTAACATATTTAGCTGGATAAGTGAAATGATGAGGTTTAGGTACAGGCCTCATATGAGTACCAGAGGGAAGTTCCACTGATCGTACCTCGAAGCGCTCCTGCTCGGCTCTGTGATAGTCGTCGAGCTGCTGCTCCAGGAAACTGAGGTTACGGAACTTCTCCACATACGTCTGGTACTGTCTCTGCAAGTCTTCCTCGATCTTCTCATACTCATCCATAAACGCTGGACTACATATTGAAACACAGTGACAGAGAGTGTTTTAATAGTTTGTGCATTTGTATATTTTGTGCAGCAAGGGTTAAAGGAGAACTCCGGTCCATTTTTTTGTAAATTTGGAGTGCTGTCAGTACAGAGAACAACGACAGAAATCGGTGTTGCCTACACCGTGTTATCCTCTTTTTAAAATTTGCACCCTGTTGACTTCAATGGGGCAAGTTTTAAACCTGCTTTTAGCCTCTTAACATCCTTGATGTGTCATTACAAGTGCACAGGTCATATGAGTGATTCCTTCAGAGTGAACACGGTGAATCTGACTGCAGTAGATGTGAAAGATATGGATAAAAATGATGTTAATTTAGCCAGCGCAAATACCTGTATTTTCTTCCTGTTTTCGGTCAAAGTCCGAAGTAGTCGATTGTCGAGTTCACTCGCGTGATAACCTATGCGCGTGAACTCGACAATCGACTACTTTGGACTTTGACCGAAAACAGGAAGAAAATACAGGTATTTGCGCTGGCTAAATTAACATCATTTTTATCCATATCTTTCACATCTACTGCAGTCAGATTCACTCGTGTTCACTCTAAAGGAATCACTCATATGACCTGTGCACTTGTAATGACACATCAAGGATGTTAAGAGGCTAAAAGCAGGTTTAAAACTTGCCCCATTGAAGTCAACAGGGTGCAAATTTTAAAAAGAGGATAACACGGTGTAGGCAACACCGATTTTTGTCGTTGTTCTCTGTATTGACAGACCTCCAAATTTACAAAAAAATGAGCTCAATGTTAAAATTGACCGGAGTTCTCCTTTAACTAAAACCATAAAAAAGGTTTAATTAAAGTACTAAAGTAATATATATATATATATATTTTTTTAACTAATGAAAATTACAAAAACACAGAATAATAACTACAACTTTAACTAAAATTAAAATAAATAAAAATTTAATGAATTCAAAATATTAACAAAAAATAATAGTATATGAATGATAGTGAAACGCCACAGCAGCAGCTCACCGCACACTCTGTAGAGTTTGTAAACGCTTCTGGTTTCTCTCCAGGTCCTGTTTCTTCTTCTCGATTTTGGCCTCAAGACTGGCCTCATCTGACGATACGTTATTGAGCAGATCTTTCGTCATTTGGATGCTCTCCTGAACACAGACAAACAAACATATACAAGGACAGATGCCATTCAGACCCCAAAATAACATCACAATTCTCCAAAGATGTTCCTACTGTTCTTTTTGCTTGGTAAATAATTCAAGTGCGCTACTCGCTGAATGCACTAAAATCATCCTTTTCAAGAACTGACCTGAAACAGAAAGTGTTTTGAGTTCTCGTAGCCCTCTAGAGACTCGCTTAACAAACCTTTAAAGAACATTTATGCAACATTTATGGAGGATTTTCCTCAGGTTATTTCTCAGAACAGGCAGTTTGAAATTATATATTTATATAAAAAAAGCAAAAAAATCAAGATGTAAAGTTACATTATTACATTTCTTATTTAATTAATTCCCTCAACAATTGTCATTTTTATTTAATAATTCCCATGGTTGTGGAAGACCTGGATATATGATGGAATTTTAAAAAGTGTGATTTCTGTTCATTATAAAGCCACTAATACAATTTTATGGGCATTTTTATAATAAATATATATTGTTCTAGTTATGTCAAACTTTATTGATTTATTTAACAATAAGCAGCTTTGCCATTACAGCAGAAGTACCAGAAATATCTCTGAATACTGGGTCTCGTTCACTAATAATTGCGTGAATTATTACGTATTTTACGCACAAGAGAATTTCTGATTAAAAATCTTTGCCTACGCACATGAATTTGTTCTTAATCTCATTCTAATGTAAGTGAGGACAGTCATTTGCATAAAACACGCCCAATCCACATCCATATAAGGGCTTCCCACAAAACCTTTCCTTTACAGCCTTTCGTCGCTCTCGTGAAACATACGCCGCTCTCTGCAGACGAGCAATGCCAAGTGTGTCATTCTCAAACACAATAAACACCTTTTATACAGACAAAGATTACAGACCTCTCATTAGCCAACTGTACATTGGCATATATCTGTGTTTTTCAGAGAAACCTTGCATTTAAGATGAAATTAAATTGTATTATTTACCAATTTTATAATATCATTTAATTTAAATAATATAATTAGGGCTGTCAAAAGATTAATCGCGATTAATCGCATCCAAAATAAAAGTTTGTGTTTACATAATATATGTGTGTACTGTGTATAATTATTTTGTATATATAAATACACACACATGCATGTATATATTTAAGAAATATTTGCATACATATACTGTATATATATTTTTATAGTTTATATTATAAATATAATTTTTTTTATATATAAATAACACATTTTTCTTAAATATATACATGCATGTGTGTGTATTTATATATACAAATTTAATTATACACAGTACACACACATATATTATTAAAAACAAACTTTTATTTTGGATGCGATTAATCGCGATTAATCTTTTGACAGCCCTAAATATAATATAATTAAAGTTGTGTTAAGATGAAATATAACTTCTTAACACGATTATAAGGCCACATAGAAATCATGTGGCCTTTTTGTGTACGTGTGGTTTCAGTTGTTTTTTTGTACATTTTGAATAAATTTTAGTAAGAAAGTATTTGGTGAATCATGATTTGTTCGTGAAAACGTTCGTACGCAGATTTCATCCACAAATTTGTGCGTGCACATGCTTAGTGAATGAGAGCCTTTGTTTTGGCAGTATTGAAAAGCCATCTAAAGCACACTGAAGTGATCATAACATGAAAAACAGATTCTTGTGATTGTGAACCTGCGAGGATCAGTGTTTTACCGTGACGTCTTTGACAGCCGCTCTCAGGGCTCTCTCTGTCTCAGTGATCTCCAGCGGTCGGGCTATCGCAGTCGCCCTGCTCTCTCTCAGGTCCTCTTCGTGCCCCAGCAGGTCAAACAGAGCTGCTCCCTTTGCAGTAATTTCAGATCCCAGCTGACGTGCCACCTTTAAATCAGCTATCTGCACACACACATAAACAAAACATCATGTAAATGATTGATTATGATGACACTAACTCATCTTGAAAAGTCCGCTTATGTTTAAGTCTAACTCAATTCACCTTTGACCCCAGATCAAACTTGAACTTGCTGTTTTCATCATTGTTCTGATCACCACTGGCGTTCTCTTTGGTTTTCATGGCATTATAGAGGATGCTGGTGATTTTCAGCATCTCTTTGACAGCGTAGCCATCTGCCTGATATAGACGCTTAAGATTCAGCTTCACATGAGCCTTGGTGGCCTAGAGAAACACAGAGAACATGCAGTGAACTCAACATATGCTGTACTTTGATAACTCACATCAGAAATAATTCTAAAAAAATACTGTGAAACATTTTTCACCCATTCTAGACAAAAAAAGTCTAAGTGAACAAATATGATGATCATTAACACAATAATATAGTTTACCATAAATTGTGCCACAGCTTTGATGAAAAACACCCTGTCTGATTCAGTGTCAACATCACTGGGAATTTCCATCTGAGGTTCATATCTAGGGGAAGATACATAAAAATATATATTTTATATTCATGCTTATATAGCACACATAGCTTTGAATTGAATGTAATTAAATGTCTCACAAGTTAATATGTATTACCTCTTGACGAGCCAGATGAGAATCTCAGCTACTAAAGGAAAGTTTGGAGATCTGAAGTTTTCCATGGAGATGAGACGAGGATATCCGAGCGCTCGCATCATTTCTGTAAAATCTACATATCCAAATCATAACATAAGTCTTTAACAAATATTCATACACACTACATACTGCAAATATTACAGTAGTGCTTAGGTTTAGGTTCACTTACTTCTCAGATCTCTAAAAGACATGATTGCTGTATTTTAAACCAGTGAACACTCGACTGTCGCCTATTAGACAAGAAGAAAAATGACATTCCACTAAAAGGAATACACTTTAATTGTTAATGTACACATAGTTAAGATTTCAAATCTCAATGGAACCGTATATATACATACATATACATATACATAAACATAAACATATATATATATATATATATATATACAAGATAATATATTTAATACATATACATATACAAGATCATATATTTAACAACTTGTGTTGATGAGGGGTAACGTTAAGTTAACGTTAAATATACTAATTTCAACAAGCCTCATCAGATAAAAGCAGCTAGCTTGCTTGATCATCGACTTTTACCCTCCCTCTCAAATTCATGTCCAAATGCCGACAATCGAGAATTATAACAAACTTGTTGCCGTTTTAGTTGTAAATCATGTCAAATAAGAGGGATAATTAGCATAAAAGCGGAATTCTTACTAACATAAGCGTCTGTTGCTGCGTTCGTCACTATAGCAGCCAAATGGACCTATGGTAGCCCAGAAAGGACAAACAAAATTACAAATGAGAAACGCGTTTTCTGAGGATGTTCATCTGAAAACTATTTTCTAGCGAAATTATTAAAGAAGAACCATTTACGTCTGGTATATCATAATAATAACGATCTCAACAATAATCCGATAGAATGTTCAATACAGTCAATAATTTTAATGGATATTTTTAGATTATAATATATGAATAATACACAAACAATATCGAGAATGTACAGTAAAAATATTAACGCGAAAAATGAGAAATAAACCACAAAAAAGTTATTTTTGCATTATTTTTATTTTTATTTTTTTTGTCGTCTATTCTGTGACTTTTAGGGGAAATTTACACAATTACACACAGAGCCTATTTTTTTCTGTATATGTACATGAAGGTTCCCAATTTTTATTAAAATATGCTTATAAATAAGATAAAAATGTCTTTATCTGCATTGTCTTTCGGCGAGTCACAGTTGTAGGCATGATGACGTTGGCCCTACGTCATGCCGTTCGAACGCGTCGCGGCGGTCTCTGCAGCGCGAGGAGGAGAGCGGTTCATCAACAACACAACAGACTCACAGTCCCGCGAAACCCAGTCAAAATATGTTTAAAATCTAAATTTATATGATGAATGATGAACTACGGTGTTGTGATGGATAAAACCTTTCTGGACATGTAGGAAACGGAAGTGAATTGATTTTGTTTTTGGTAGTTTGTGAGCTGCAGTTCGTTAGCTGTCAACAGGTGAATCAGATCTGTGAAGTAAACAATGTCTTCCAGAGGTAAGATTACATGACCCATTAAATCACTTCACTGAGTATTAAGCACCTGAAATGGACCTGGACTGAGTTATTTTCTTTAAAAGACGGAAGATACTGTATAGAACAATATACAGTACAGCAGAGCACAATATCCAACACAGAATAATACAGTTTGAAATATACAGTGCCGTAAAGTGCACATTATATACCATACATCAGGGGTTTCAATCTTTTACATACCATGGACACCCCAATGTTACCAAACTAAAATTTAAAAGCCAGCTAGCCTATGTTTTCATGTGTAAATATCCAGTAAATAAATTATATTATAAATATGTCTGCAATATTATTAGGAAAATATTTAGTTCATTTTAATATTTGTTTTTCTACTCACTACTTTTATTATTTATTAAATTTATTATTTTAATTAATGCATTTATTTGAATAAAAATGTATTTTACAATTTTAAATAATTGTAATAAACATTTTCTTTCTTTATTTTTCAATTTTTTTTACACTTTTTTTCCCTAAATTTTTCACTGGACCCCCTAGCTCTCCCTTGCGGCCCCCAGTTTGAAAACTCCCGCTCTCAATGCTTTTAACAATGTACACACACACATGCAGGGTGGAGTGTGTCTAAATACGCATCCAGCAGTGATGAATGATGATTGTGTCTGCATCTCTCCATCAGCTCTGTGGCAGCAGCCGTATGTAAACGTCTTCAAACACATGAAGATAGAAGAATGGAAGAAAGTCAGCAAAGAGGGAGACGTCACCACATACATGGTAGGAGGTTTAATCCTTTCTAGTAAAACTATACTATGTTGTTGCTGCTTCTCATTAGCATTCAATGTTGTTTGTATGTATTTATCATGCTGTATTGTTTATTAGGACAAGAAGCTGAAATGTTCTGTGTTTCGGATCCGTGGCTCCGTTCCGGCCAGTAACTACATCCTGCTTCCCAAAACCAGCCGCCAGTCTCTGGGTCTCACTGGCCAGTTCCTGTACCTGCTGTTCAGACCCAGCCCAAGCAAACACTTCATCGTGCACCTGGACGTCACTGCTGAGGTGAAGAGTGTAGTTTTATATGCATAGCTATTTAATGATACAGACTTTCATGTGCATCTCTATGTTTTCAGCTTTAGCTTTTATTATCAATAACAAAACTGTCCTGTATATCACTATATCACTGTATATTCTTGCTTTGTTCATCATTTAGGAGGGTCAGGTGATCCGTGTGTCGTTCTCTAACATGTTCAAAGAGTTCAAGTCCACGGCGACATGGCTGCAGTTCCCTTTTCTGTGTGGAGCTGCACACTGTTCGGTGTATGAGAATACAGCCAGTGCTGCTAAACAAGGTAGACATTTGTTGATTTATTATCATCTCACACATGTTGGTTTTTATTATTATGATGTTTTCTACATACAGCAAGTGCTTTTTGTTGTTGTGATTACTGATTGATGACTTGTGCATTTCAGGTTTGGTGGGCCCAGCGCCGCCGAGCACAAGGTGGACGTGTTTGACGATGGACCTACATTACGTGCTCTCGGTTTATCTGAACCGAACACACAGTCACCTCAAGAGCATCAAACTCTGTGCCAATATGTCTGTTAAAAACATCATCACCAGTGACCTGCTGTTTGACCCTGGTACATTTTGACTTTGTTCCTTTTACAGTTGCAGATTGTGAATCGTAAAACATGTAATATCAGTCTTGTGAAGCGTCTTTGAGCTCTGGAACGGTGCTGTGTAAATAAAATGTATTATTATTTTCTTTCTAGATCTGTCATTCTCTGAGTTCAGGCAGTCTGGTGTGATGTTGCCAGATGGCACTGCCCCGATGCCCAGAGAAATGTGTTTCCCTGTACCCAAAGGACAGAGCTGGCACCACTTATATGATTACATTAGGTGAGTGCCACTACATTGGGAATGCACGTTTCCTGTTAAATGGACACCTTTTGAATAAGCTTTTAATATTAGTTTATTGTGCTTTTGTAATTTTTATTAGCTTTTTTATATTTCTATATAGCTTTGAATCATTTTTATTTTAGTTTTAGTCATTTTAATTATAAAAACTATTTATTTTTTAATAATTATTTCAATTACTGAAAATGATTTTTAATAGTTTTAGTTTTAGTTAACAATAACAACACTGTCATGTATACCTGGTTGATGTAAGTCTTCCGATCTACCCATGTATGTGTCCTTTCCGGCTCTTGTGTCCTTAGAAATCTATTACTACTTTTTCACTATTTAATAAGCATATTTTTCAAACACTTTTTTTCCCCACAACACACAAACACTTTTTCGCCACAACACCGCCCAAGTTCCATGTGCATATGTCTCATTTTAGTGGATTTTCAGAATAAGGTGTCTACATTTCTGATTAAAACAGAGTCCATGGGTGAGAATTGAAATTTGTGGAATTAGGCAGAATACTAATAGGAATATTGCCAAATTCTGATTGATATCAGAATATTGATGTGCATGTAAACATTGGCCAGTGATTCACATATTAATTGTTAATTGTTTCAAAATGTATATTGCAAAAATATAACATCTTGTGTGATTGACAGATTTCCCTCAGATGGAACAAAGTTACCATTTGATTCCATACAGAAAGGATCCAACAGTGCAGCTAAAAGTGAGTCTTACGCATGTAAACACACACAGTCGCACACAACAACGTACATTTTTATCTGATGAAACCGTGTGGTCACTCTGCAGAAGTCTCGACTGAAAAGAGCCCTCAAAGAGAAGAGAGTCGCATTGTAAGCCTCAGTAAACCTGTACAAGACCGAGTCTCCCTCATCCAGCAGATCACCACCCCAAAATCTGCACAAGTGTTTGTGTGTGAACTTCAGTTGACCTTCATTCAAATGCAGCTAATGTTGACACACACAGGCCCTAATGGCTTCTTTCTCTTCTTTCTCTCTGTGTAGAGCACTAATCAGCGTTCACTGATCCAGAAAAAGCAACTGCCTGAGCTGATTTATACACCCTCTGGAGGCTCAGAGAGCCCAGGGTCACCAGGTCAAAGTTCACAGGCAGGTGAAGAGGTCACAGTAGTGTGTGCTGATGATGCTGGAGTACACGTATATGCCCATTGCGAGGATGACGTCTATGCCCACATGACAGACAGTGAGGAGGAAATCACAGTAAGTACTGTAGATCCAAGATCGTTGAAATCTTAACAATGACAAGCTAAGAAGAAGACAACTGGGTCTTACTTTGAGTCAATATTAAATTAAAATTGACCTTCTTTTACTTTCATAATAAATTTGCACTTTCCTAAATGCATGTAATTATGGACATTTGCTTTTTAAAAGCATAAATACTGTGAATGAACCAATCTGAATGTGTCTTCTCAGGTCATTAATGCAGCATGTCCTCGACCTATCTCTCTGTCTTCTGACCAGCCAGTGAAGCTGCCACAGGTTAACCATGCATAAACACTTATTTATCCCCTGGACAACACAGACTAACAGAATATAAGTGTATGCTGATGAAAGGTTTACATGATAAAAGCCTGCACATTTATCTTCAGCATTTTTTGTGTGCTATGGTCATGTGGAGGGTTTCTGTATATATTTCAGAAGTTGTATCCTGACCCCATTCTGAAGCTAAACAGAATTATTGGCTTCGGAGGAGCTACAATGAGATGTGTGAGTGACACACACACACACACACACACACACACACACACACACACACACACACACACACACACACACACACAAAACATTGGGGTGTAAATGCAGTTACCGTAGAAACATGAAAAACATCTATGACCTGAATAAATCTACTAGAACATTCGGCAATGACCTAGATAACTGAGAGTCTTCAGACATATCCAAAATACAGTTCTTGAGTCTGTGAATGTGAAACCAAGGGACAGTGTACATTTTCCCTTGACATTTTTATGAAAATAATTTTCGTACCAAAATTATTAGAATGATTTAATGATGCATTTAATGATGATTTAATTAATGATCATATGGTATACTTTCATCTTGTCCCACTCTCAGGCTGTATGGAGCTCAGATGGGGAGGAAGTTGTGTATCCCTGTCATGCCATTATCATAAGCATGACCCTTTCCTCCGGACAACAGAGATTCTTCATCGGACACACAGATAAGGTCTTTCTCACTCACACACACTTAAATATTTTTTAATGATTTTACCATGGTTTAGTGGTGTTATGCATGACGTAAAGTCATATTACAATAGCAATATGATAAAAGATGTCTATGATTAATATTTTTTATATTTCTAACCTAATAAAAATTTAAAAAAAAAATGTAAAAAAAAAATACATTTAATTATTTAAAATATATGTATAAATGATTAATAATAATAATACATAATATTAGATTTTTATTATACATGATATTATATAGTAATATTAATATATAAATAAATAATAGATATTATATACAAAGAATATTTAAAAAATATGTTATTATTATAACTAATAGTCTAATGATTGTCACAGTTGTTGTGTGTGTGTCGTTTATTGTATAACATGGTTCATGCAATTCGTATTTAGAATTTGTTTTACAATAACGGTGATCATTTCATTGTGCATTTAAGCTACAGTTAGGTTTGCTGGCCTTAATTTTCCTATTGATGTGCACCTGTTGTTTGTCAGGTCTCAGCTCTGGCGTTAAATGCCAGTTCTACGGTGTTGGCATCAGCTCAGACGGGCTCAAATAGTCTGATTCGTCTCTGGAGCTACAGCGGAGGAGTGTGTCAAACCATCATTCCTACACACACACATGCTCTGAATCTGCTTAGGTACACCAAACACACATGTACAACACAGTAGAATGGCAGCTGGATTTCTCAAGGCCTGTCAGGTGATGTTGTTGTTGTTTTAGTTTCTCTCAGAGTGGAGGAGTGCTGTGTGGTGTAGGGAAAGACAGTCACAACAAAACTGTGAGTTTTTTGCATGTGAAGAACTATACTTTTTTTATTGTGAGTGTTTGTATTAATTGTTTGATTTGCTTGTAGACGGTGATCCTTTGGAACACACGGCGTGCGGCAGAAGGAAGTGTTGTTCCAGTTTTAGCTAAAGCACACACAGACGTGGACATCCAGATGATGAAGATAGCGTTCTTTGATGATACACGGTGCGCATACACACTTGTATTGTGATTATTTAATGTGGAGTGGGATTTTGTTGTACAATATGGTCAATATCATTAACGGGGTTACTAGCTAATGTTATTAACCTCAATTCTACCTTAGTTTTTAATCATATTGGCAGATTATAGGTGTGTATATTGTGTTTGTTTGTGCAGCATGGTGTCGTGTGGTTTAGGTAACGTGCGACTATGGCGTGTGCGTGGTGGTTCTCTACGTTCCTGTCCTGTGAATCTTGGACAGTATCACAGTCTGGAGTTTACTGACCTCGGATTTGAGCAGGGACACACTCAGGACCGTCCGGTGGATGAACGCACACTGTGAGTGCACAGAAAAATGTGACGTCATGACCAACAAACTATTTAAATAAGAGTAATTAATGTAGCTGTACAGACCTGCAGATATTAAAGGGTTAGTTCAGCCAAAAATATACTAATACTCACCCTCTACTAACTCTTTAATTATGTTATTTGAACTTGATCTCATCTTGAAGTGTTATTGTGATTGGAGCAGGTTTGTCAGCAGTAGGAGTGGTCACATCATGGAGATCGACTATGTTGCCATGGCGATAAAAAACATCAGGAGGCTCCTCCCAGCTCAAGAAAGCCACGCCCACCAAAGAGAAAAACAGACCTTTAGCTCAGGTGAAAATTTGTGTTTTTGATTATGACTCATATCATTCCTCATTACATCTCTACCTGTTTGTTTCTTGCCTCCCCAATTTTTTCGTCAGTATGTGTAAAAAAAGCCTTAAAAACGTAATAATATTCTGTTCTGTCAAAGGGCGTCTCTTTAGACCCCTCACTATTTGATTTGATTTGATTTCGAATTTGATTCAGGGAATTCAAAACTATTCTTAATTCATCTCAGGTACAAATAAAATTAAATTTAATATTTTAATTAATTCTTGTTAATTATTATTGATGCTCAGCATGTATAAAATATCAGCTACTAAACGCACAATTAGAAGGCCATTGGAGGACTGCTGCATGATTTCAGTAATATTCTGTTACATTATATTTTCTTTAAATGTTTGTTAACATAAAAAAAATATTGAAACAATTTATTATTATTTGATTAACAATTTAATAAAAAATAATCTTACTACTTTTATTTATTTGAATATATTTGTTTATTTATTTATTTAGTATTTGAATACTGACTGTACTATAAATGTGTTTACATTTATTATTTGAATATGTCTGTTAATTATTTATTGTTTGTTTGTTTGTTTGAATATATTGACTCTATTATAAATGTGTTTTCAGGTGCCGGTATTGCGGTGAACAGCATCAGTGTGTGTGCTGAGTTCTGTGTGACCGGTTCAGAAGATGGGTTCATGCGTCTGTGGCCTCTTGACTTCTCATCAGTTTTTTTAGAGGCGGGTCGGTACTCCCCTGTCAATCACTCTCACAACCAATTACCTTGCTTATAACTAACTAATGAATTACTAAGATTTTTGGTGTGTTTGTAGAGCACGAGGGTCCCGTCAGTTTGGTGTGTGTGTCCTCGGACGGCTCGAGAGTTCTAGCGGCAACAACCGCCGGGAATCTTGGGTACCTGGATGTTGGCAGCCGTGGTTACCGTACAATGATGAGGTCACACACAGGGAGTGTTTTGGGCTTCAGTGTGGACGGAGTTAGACGGCGTGTGACCACCGTGTCCAGAGACAGCACCGTACGGGTGTGGGACATGGACAGCATGCAACAGGTCATTTATGGGAATGTTTATCATTAAAGCATACATGCTTTTGCATACTGTTGGCCATGCATAAACATGCACCAGATATGCGCTGATATTACCATGACGTTAGGCCTGTCGCGATAGTCAATAAATCAATTAATCGCACGCTAAAAAAAATGAGCTCGATAATTTTTCCGGCCGCGATAATTCCATTTGCATGCTTGTTTGTTTTCCTCGTCTCTCTCTCTTGCTCTACCATGCTCTCTACCAAATAGACTGGATGACCACTCTCGGTTCCTTAGCGTATAGGAGGAGTGAACCCTCTTGTCAGTTGCATGGTCTTTGTGTGGGGTGGCGGCGCCGCGGCGCTTGTCAGTCACATGGTCTTTGTATGGGAAAGTGCCGGCGGGACTGCTTGCGGTGACTGCCGGGAGAGAGAGAAAAGACGCTAGTTGTGAGTTGGAGGGGAAAAAAAAGAAAAAGATGGAATTGGTTTCAAAGCCAAACGCGACAGCGAGCCCGATCTCATGAAAATGCGTATCTATACCACGAATGTTATTTCTCGTGCCATTTATACGCCAAAAATAGTTTTTGCATGCATATGATACGCACTTTATGGCGTGTAATATGCACGCACTCCTCACCCCTAATCCCAACCAAGTATTTTCAGTGTGTAGCATATACACGCAATAAAGCGCGTCTCCGTCTTCCCGACAGTAAATTACTCAATCACTCGGGCATTTGTTTAGTCGACAAAGTAACAGGAGGACAGTGCAAAATGCTGTGGTATCCTGTTGAGGCTTTTTTTTATTTGTTTACAAAGGTCCTAACCGGCAGTTTTGCCTGTTATGGAATGTATCACTATTTATGTCTGAGCCTAATGTTTAATATTTTTTGAAGTGCAATTTTGTTTACATCCATTTTATTTATTGTTTTTGGTATTTATTCAAGTGAATTTTTTTGTTAACAGACACTGAGAGTCCATTGCTTTTATTGTTTTTGGTTGTTTTGTTCATTTTTTGTGGATATTTAAAATGTTTTTCCGTTTTCAGTGTTTAATATTCTTAAGAAATAAAAGTTTATAGATCTTTGAAAAGGTGTACCTGCATTATTATGCCATTATCATTATATTAGATGAAAATGGTCTCAAACGACAATATTATCGTTTATCGCAATAATTTCTTGGACAATTTATCGTCCAGCAAAATTTGTTACCGTGACAGGCCTACATGACGTTAATATACTCTGCCTCTAATTCGTGTTTCAGCTCTATGATTTTGTCTCTGATGATGATGAAAGTCCCTGTTCAGTTGCATTCCATCCCAGCATGCCTCTCTTCACCTGTGGATCGAGCTCTGGAACCGTCAGAGTGTTTGATATTCAAACGTCGAGCTTAATCGCCCAGCACAGGTACATGCACACTCTCAAATACGCATTTGTCCTCTCAAGCACTCTAGTCTGTGTAATGTCTGTATCTCTACTGATGATGCAAAACTTTTATTCAGCAAGGATGCAGACGTTAAAAAGACATGTATAATATTACAAAATGATATAAAATTTCAAATAAATGCTGTTTTTGTACTTTAAATTCATCAATGAATCCAGAATATAAATATTAACACTCAAGACTCGAGTAATGATGCTGAAAATTCAGCTTTTCACACGTTTTTTTCTGTATTTTTGATTAAATAAATTCAGCCTTGGTTAGCAATGAGCATTAGAGACTCCTTTCAAAAAGATTTAAAAAAACTTACGACTCCAAACTTTTGAACTGTAGTGTATATTGTAGTAACATTATTATTTAAACTACAAAAAGCTCTTAAAAATTCCTCTTAAAAATGTATTGATTTGATTTGTGTGTGTGTGTTTTTAGGCAGCACATGGGATCAGTTGAGAGTGTGATATATTCTCCTGATGGTCAGTGTCTGTTTAGTGCTGGCGCTCTTGGATACTTGGTACTTTACAACTCTTCTCAAAATGACCATGATGTGGTCCGTGTTCTGGGTGAGTAAATGGTCGCATCATAAATGTATGATGACAGTTCCCATTAACAGCACATTCAGATGAACTACTCAGCTTTCTGTATTTATTTGTAGATATAGCCAAAGGACTATGTGGAAGCAGCATTCTGAATTATTTATATTTTGTCTAAGGTAATGCGGTTGCACGGGGTGTGGGTCGTGGCCCGGAGATTTTGGCCGTGAGTTCTGACAGCCGCTGTCTAGCGCTGGTCGGACCGACCGAACACATTGTCACAATCATGGAGGCACAGTCACTTAATGAGGTACATCAAGACCATAGTGTTTGTCAGAGCTGAGAGTTAGTACTTGCTTGACACATGTAAGAGCATTTGGATCACAATTTCTGATACCATTCTACCTCTCTCACAGTTTCTGAGAAAAATTCAAATAAATCAGTAAATAACAATGAATAAATGTAAAAAAAAACTTTTCAATCATTATTTTTGTGCTGAGCTCTTTTGCATCTTGGACATAATCAATGTGTTTTTTTTTTTTCCTTAATTTTATTATTTCAAACAATGATTTATGTTGTTTTAGTTTTTATATACTATTATATAATTTATTAATATTTTGAATTAGCTTTTTAGTCATCATTTTAATTTTGGTTTTAATATTTTCATGTGCTTTTGTCAGTTTTATTCGTAATATTTTACTTAACATGGATATATAATTTTATTTAACATGGAAGTTTTTGAAGTTTTAATAATTGTATTACTTAAACTTATTTATTTCAGTTAGTTGCCATTGCCATTTTGCAACATTCCTATTTTAAAAAATCTAATATTTATATTTTATTAATTTTATTTCTGTCAACGAAAGCTATTCTTGGTAACACTTTAGTTTAGGGTCCAATTCTCACTAACTACTTGCTTATTAACATGCATATTACTAGGATATTGGCTGTTTATAAGTACTTATAAAGCACATATTAATGCCTTATTCTGAATGACCATATTCTACATCCCTAATCCTAGCCAACCTAAACTTAATAACTACCTAACTAACTATTAATAAGCAGTAATTAGGAGTTTATTGAGGCAAAAGTCGTTGTTAATAGTTAGGTAATAGTGAGATTTGGACCCTAAAAGAAAGTTTGACCCCATTCTTAATAGTTTATTAACAATTTATGACATGTATGAGATGCTAAATAACATTTGCTTCTGTGTGTGTCAGTTACTTCGGGTTGATGTGAGCATTCTGGATGTTGAGAGCTCAACGCTGGACTCTGCCCTGAATGTGTGTTTCTCCCCCACGTCACTGTCACACCTGCTCGTCACCACCTCAGCCAATAAGATCCTCTGGATTGACACACACACAGGACAACTTCTAAGACAGGTGAAAGACTGAAGGCCGAACACTTTCTGAGAACATTAAGTTTCACATATTGGAATCATTATTAATGTAATTACAGGTGTCTGAGGTGCATAAGCATCAGTGTGTGTCTCTGGCTGTCAGCGAAGATGGCCGTTATTTGCTGACGGCCGGTCAGAACTCTCTGAAGGTTTGGGACTATGACATGCACCTGGATGTCAATTCACAGGTATGTTTGTTTGAACACTGGATTTGATGAAGTGCAGAGTACATAATGAGATCAAGAATGTGTTTGTTTCTCCTTCAGGTGTTCATCGGTCACTCTGAGCCCATCAGACAGGTGAGGTTCACGCCTGATCAGATGGGCGTGGTCACCGCAGGCGACGCCCTCTTCTTCTGGGACTTCCTGGCACCCCCACAAGAGATGTCACACTGCAGGTCAGACCTGCGTTTTCCATAATACTGTACATGGTTTCAATCTCCTCTTTATTATTTGTTTGTAACTAGGATTTTTTTAAACTGTTGAAATCTTTCTCTCTTCCAACCAGGTCTCTAGCTATAGAGGTCTCCCCTCATAAATCAGGTACGATAAGCTAAATATTAACTTTGTCTCTTGTTATTGGAAGATTATGAATTTTTAGGTCAATCTTACAAATCACCTGAAAACAAATAAATATGATAATTTGCATTAAGAATATAAAGCCTGTTTATATGACCTTCAAAAATGATTTTGCATTTTAACAATTAAGCACATTTATTTATTGTTTTCTTTACTGTTTTGTTTTTGTTCATTTTATCTTGTAATTGATCCTGAAGCATTTATTTTTAACATTCTTTAAGTACCATTTTTTCTTTGCAATTGTATCTAAAAAATGTTAATAGATTATTTTTAATTATTTCAATATGTTTAGACAGATTAAGGTATAAATATATATGAAGACTTCAGATGCAAAAGCTGCTAAATGCTCTCCGCATGTAGTATACGTTCATCAAATACTTTTGCTTCAAACCCGCTATATCCTAGCCTCAGGCTATTCATAAATACCGGTTCGTTGGCACTTGGCAGGCACTTCTAAACGGCACTTCCCTTTTTCCAGCAAAAGCCTCTGTTCACAGAACCAATCAGAAGATGCGAATGGAATCATATGATTTCAAGATGAATTTGTTGCCTTGGCTTTTGGCTTGCTTAGTTGGGGACATTTAATATTCAACAATATTACTGATCTGCCTTACTTAAGGTGGACGATGATGCAATTTTCTTCTAGAAACAAACTTTGTTGTATTATTTTCATGTTAGCACTGTGAAGCTGCTTTGATACAATCTGTATTGTAAAAAGCGCTATATAAATAAAGGTGACTTGACATGAATGACGGCGTGCGTATGAGCCAGCTTTCAATTGTCGAGCTGCAAGTTTTTATCCCGTTTAAAGAGATTTTTGACTAAACACTAATCGATGGAGGAGTATGATGAAATGGATGAACCTGTGGTAGTTTCAGTCTATGGCAAAAACCCGTGTCGTCAACCTCATAATTCTGCCCGCTAAGGTTAAAGAAAATCGTTACAGTGGCAATGACAGGATTTCGAGAGTAGCATGTAAACACAACAGTAACAATAAACAAGTCTTTAACCAAAAACCTATAAATAATGTTGCCAGAAAATAAAAGAGCAGAAGAAGAGCCCTATGAGCGAGATGCTAGAGATGTAGGAACTCTCCAAGCATGTATACACAGTTTCAGATCAAAAACATCTATTCTAAGACTCCGCTTTAGTCTCTTGGTTTCAACTATGCAGAAATGAGGCAAAGCGTTGTGGTTTCACCACCTCAGCAGCAGAAAGAGCCAAAAAAAATCAGCATGTCTAACCCTATGCAAATACAGCTGTACCTTAATTCTAAGAAATTTAATATTAGACATATAACACACTTTGCAGAAGACGGAAATTGAGAATCAGCCACAAAATATAAACATGTACATTTTCAGAGTAGAGGTGAACTAAATGTCTGGTCTGAATAGAACATGTAAATATGAGTATATGATATTAAAATATACAATAGACAAAAAGCATTAAATGGATTAATTCAAGAATAATATGTTTGAAAGAATGACTCATAGAAGCAACCATAAAATAAAAATACTGTTCTTATACATCATACACCATGTATGATGATGATCTTTAATGAGCTCCTCTTGTTCAGCTCACAGTTGGGTGGAGCTAAATGGAGCTGAGCTGTCCCATGAGAGTCCTCGAGAGGCATTATTTCAGCCGTCTTCACCGCCTGCTGTGAAGGACAGGGAAGGTATGTGTTCATGAGCATTTGAACCTCATTCATGTGTCAGTGTTTTATCTCAGACACTTTCTCCTCTAGGTTTCCTGTGCGATTCTGCTGAACTGCACCTCAGTCCCACAACAGGACACACACACTCCCCTAAACACACCTCCTTCCTGAGAGTGACCGAATGGGTGACGAATGAGGACACGCCCACTATCCCAGCCAACCAATCAAGGACGGAGAAAATTCGAGATGGTCACACGGAAATCCGTCCAGACTGTTATAAACACTTCACTCCACGCTTTAAGACTCCTGTGCTAGATCAGGTGTATATTTTTTTTATCAATTATTCATTAATATGTTAATCTCGAAAGTGAATTGAGCATTATTAACATTTAAACCAGAACACAATTCAAACTCTTTTGTATACTGTGTCTTTCTCTAATCCACAACAATCATTCGCTTTTTAGACCGTAGTAGCTCCGCCCTCAGGACAGGCGGGCCTGAGTCTAAAGGCTGTGATTGGCTATAATGGCAATGGACGTAACAATATGGTCTGGAATCCAGACACGGGTAAATACTATCTAAGTATAAATGTCCATCACATAAAATGCATGTGCACGTTTTGTGGTGGTGCTTATGTGTGTCCTTTCTCAGCATGTATGTGTACACAACTGTTATTTAGCTTCATCTTGTGTGTTTGCAGGTTTATTTGTGTACTCCTGTGGGTGTGTCGTCGTCGTTGAGGATCTTCACACAGGCTCACAGAGACAGTGGTTCGGTCACACAGAGGAGATCTCAACGCTTGCTGTTACCCATGATGCACAGGTACCACACAGGCATGACCAGTTGGTGATGCTTTACTGATGATTGTTAGCAAACATTATGAGCTTCAGAGTGAAAACTCTGTCTAATTTGCTCGGCAGACGGTTGCATCTGCATCAGGGGGCGGAGCTTCACACAGCAGCCTCATTTGCATATGGAACGGTTCAGATGGTTCCTGTAGAAACCGCCTCTCCTATCACAAGGGGGCAGTGCAGAGCCTTACGTTTTCCAGGGATGACATGTACCTCCTCTCAGTGGGTCAGTGTTTAATATTTTTCATTATGGGGTCATGTTTTTCCCACTCAGCACATGTGCTCCTAATTTGAAAAATGTAGAAGTGCATAAAGAACTTTAGGGGTGCAAAGAAAAATTATGATATAATTTGTTTTTCCATACTTGAGGGATACAAGGAGACATTTACTAGCAAAATTATTTTATTTATTTGAATACAAAAAGTCCACTTGTTTGCTTCAAACTATTTATTTAATATTTTTGGAATTGTTTGGGTTTAAAATATTAAATTAAATGCCAGATACAGTTTATTGTGTAACTAAAATAGCAAGAATAACCAGAAAAAAATATTATTGCATAAAATATGCATTCTTATATGCACCATCTAAACCAATTTACAGTATAAACATCGTCAAAAATCTTAATCATTCTGCGCTATTCATTGATTGCGAACTGTGAACTGCAGCACTTACATTTATTTAATGAAATCATAGCATTTCTGTTTTCCGAACCCAAATTTAAGACCTCTTAAAATTATAATAAAGACTTCTGTTAAACCATTCAAGATGTTTAAGTCTTTTTAATTTTGGAAAGAAAAAAAATCTGAACAGATGACTTTCTAAGGACCCAGGGGACCTACTTTTTATTCACACTCATGCTTCTAAATATATTTTAAAGTTTTCATACATCTATTTTTAGTAAGTGAAATGCTCGCACTGTTGAGCCCTGTTAAAAACATTATGCATTAATGCACTTACATTGGAAGTCTTTAGTAACAGTCGACAGCATATTATATACTGGGACAAAACAAATCCTGGTTACTGTAGTTACGTTATTTATTTATTAAATTGTAAATTAATTTGAAAGGAATTTTAGAAAGGAAAAACATGTCTAAAAAGTTTCAAATAAAACGAAAATCTAGAACCACATTTAATTCCTTTCAAATCAATTGAGGTTCTTCAGTACAGACAGATTATAAATCTTGTCTTTTATGATGAATCATTTGTAATGATGTGTTTTAATATGCTCTTAGGTGATTTTTCGGAGCCGGTGGTGGCGCTGTGGAGCACTCGATCATTTGAGCTGCTCTGTACCGTTCAGATATCCGTCCCGCTGCATGATGCTTCTTTCTGCCCGTTTACTGCTAATGAGCTGACGCTCGTCGGCAGCAGTGCTGTTGTTTTCACTCACATTCAATCACGCGATAACGGCACTGAACTTCAGGTATGTACTGGCACTGTATGCATGAAAAAAATCCTTCCACATACACCATTGCAAAGAAGTAAGTTGGTAAAAAGCTTTCCTCCTCCTGAAGGTGCAGAAAGTTGGCTTACCGGATGCAGTAGGGCAGGCAGAGGTGACTTCACTGTGCTATAACACACACCATATCTTGTACACGGGCACAAACAGCGGCCACGTGTGTGTGTGGGACTGTAACACACAGCGCTGCTTTGTGACCTGGGAAGCAGATGGTGGAGAGATAGGTGTGTGTGAGGAATGTTGATCGCATTTGGGTCGTTGGGAAACGGGAAGGGATCATAAATAAGTGTTTTTGTGTGCATTTGTGTAGGTGTGGTAGTTTGCCGTGGGAATAAGCTGGTCACAGGAAGTAACACCAAAAAATTGAGACTGTGGTCTGTAGCTTCAGTCCAGAAACTCAGTAACCCAAATAACAAGAGCAGCGCAGGACAGGATGATGGGTAAACATGCAAACACTCACTTTATCTCCTTCAACAATGCTTTAGGTTCTCTCTGTATATACACACTTCTGTTTGGTTTGGGGTCGATAAGATTTAAAGAATAATAATATTAATAATAATGGTTTTAAATTAAGATTCATCAAGGCTGCGTTTATTTGGTAAAAAATAGCAATATTGTGAAATATTATTACAATTTAAAATAGCTGATAATGTTATGTTAAAATGTAATGTAAAACTATTCATTTATTTAAAATAAATCTTACTGACCCCAAATATTTAAATGGTAATTTATTTTACACATAGAAACCCTTTCCACCTTTGTAGAAAAAAATGTAAATGTAATTGTGAGGTGCACAATTACAAAAAGTCACATTGTGTGAAAGTCACAATTGTGAGATTTAATATCTCAATCATGAGAAATAAAGTTGCAATGTAAAAATTCAAAGTCAAAATAGTGTCACATTGTGAAATATAGTCATGATGATTATGAGAAATACATTTTGTTAGATATTTTGTCCTAATACCCATTGAAAAAATTTCACTTTCACTTTTTTAAAAACAATTATAACGAGCTTCGCTTGTTTTGAACCCCCGGAAGAGCTCAGGTGCAGCTGGAACAAGAGCTGCTGTTGGATGGGACAGTGGTCAGTGCAGCGTTTGATGATGCCATGGACATGGGGATCGTGGGAACGACAGCGGGAACCCTGTGGTATATCAACTGGGCCGACAGCACCAGTATACGTCTGATCAGCGGGCATAAGAGCAAGGTACATTTTATCCCTGCCAATCTGATTAGACCTACTTTTAGCTGTTAAGTTCATCCATAGCAAAACCTTCCAGAAACAGAAAGTTGAAATGAATCCGAATCGATTCTAAAAGCAGCTTCTTCTCCTCAAACTCCCCCAGGTGAACGGAGTGGTTTGTAGTCCAGATGAGAAGCATTTCGTCACGTGTGGGCAGGACGGCAGTGTGAGAGTGTGGGCGCTGCAGAGCCACGAGCTGCTGGTGCAGTTTCAGGTGCTGAACCAGGTGAGGATAAACACACTAGCCACGTTTCCATTACCCTTCAAATTGCGCAGATTGAAATTGCGAATTGAAAATACGCCCAGTGGAAACACGTCAATTTCGAAAAAACTCCCGTTTAGTTTTTACACTCACATGAGGAGGTTTTTCAGGCAATTCGAAAAATAAATATTTCCCAAAACTGCAATGGAAACAGTTTTTGCGCATTTACAGGTCACCTGACGTAGATGACGCGGTATGTTTGGACTGAATACGAGACAGAGCTCTTTATTAAATTCAGAAAAGACAGAAGAATTACAGGAGTAATGGATTCTAAACCTCAAAGAAATGCCATAATCAAGACCTCATGAGGGAGAAACACCCAGAAACACCTCATATGTGCCACTCACAAGTATAAGGGTCTTTCCTTACCATTAATGATTGGATAACACACATATACGTCTCTTTTGATTAATAATAATGGCCAGTGCAGTGGCTGGGATACATAAACCTACCAATGTCTGTTGCTATGATTTTTGGAATGACTTATCGTGAGAAGTTTTAGTCGCATAACATCGGTTAATGGAAACACCGTCATTTCGTCGACATTTAGAAAAAATCGCAAGAGTTTTGCGCAAATCTGTAATGGAAACGCGCCTGCTGGCTGATGCTGTATGTGTGCAGGACGACACACTATAAAATGAATTCACAAAACACTGATGAACTCCATGTTAGATGCATTGTGTCTGGGATGACAACAGTTCTTCAAAGTAGCCAATCATTATTCTTTTTTTAATGCCATCCTAGATTTTTTTAAAGGCTTTCCAACCTACTTTTGTGCACTTCATACTTGAATAATGTATCCACCTCAAACAAGATTTTAATGCAAGTTTTATTCAGATTTTGGTGCTTCCATCCAGCGTTCTTTAATGCGATAATCCAAAATTTGCATAAGTCGTCTCGTAACCTTCTACTTTGATGTATAGTATTGTTCAAAAGTTTGGGGTCAGTACAAAAAAATTATACTTTTATTCAGCAAGGATGCATTAAATTGATCAAAAGTGTCAGTAAAGGCATTTATAATGTTACAAAAGATTTCTATTTCAAAAAAATGCTGTTCTTCTATTCATCAAAGAATCCTGAAAAAATGTATCATGATTTCTAGAAAAATATAAAGCAGCAAAACGTTTTTTCTCAAGAAACAAAGAAATGTTTCTTGAGCAGCAAATCGTCATATAATGATTTGTGAAGGATCATGTGACACTGAAGACTGGAGTAATGATGCTGAAAATTCAGCTTTGATCACTGGATATAAATTACAACTTATTAAATATTCAAGTAGAAAGCAGTTATTTTAAATTGTAATATTATCTCACAATATTATTGATTTTACTGTATTTTTGATCAAATAAATGTAGCCTTGGTGAGCAGAAGAGACTTCTTTTCTAAATTTTAACCGGTAGTGAAACACTGCTAATGATCTTTCTCTTATCTCCTGTCAAACTCAAGTTCTCTGCTTTTTCATTGCAGTTATTGTTTAATTGTGTGTTTGAATGTGGTGATTTCTCTGTATTGCAGAGCTGTGAGTGTGTGTGCTGGACTCCTCCGAGGGGGGTGTATGAGCCGAGCGGCCACACGTGTGTTGCAGGCGGTTACAGTGATGGCACTGTGAGGATCTTCTCTCTGGAGTCAGCCGAAATGGCGCTGAAACTACAACCTCAGCCTGTGTCTGTGTGTGCGTTGCAGTACTCGCACTATGGTGAGAGAGTGTGTGTGAGACTCAGTGTCCTGTGTCTGGTCGTGTTTGTGTGTTTATGTTCACTATATGCATGTGTGTGTGTGTAGGTCATGTGTTGTTGTCCGCTGGTCGTGATGGTCTCATTACCGTCAGCAGTCCTGCCACTGGAGTCACTGTACGCACCATCAGTGACCACAAGGGGGCGCACATCACTACAGTGCAGTGCACCAGCAAACAGGTTTGTGTGTGTATGCCTGTTTTGCAAGGCAAATGACTCAACATTATGATGTGGAATTGTGGGCCATACCCAAAAGGTATTTGAGGACTTAAGTCACACAAAAAAAGAAGTGCATGAATTTTATTCAAAGACATTAAGACCTCAAACGTGAAGAAGAAAAGTGAACATTAGCGAAGAGAAAAGATCCTGCAGCATTTGAGACACAGAGATACACATATATCCAATGACGTTGTTACAATTAAGTGTTACTTAAGGGTCCAAATACTTACAGGGTCATTGAATGACTTGCTGAGTAGAGCTGCAATCAGAATTAAACCGAAATCACATTGTCTAATTGCAAAGGCTGTGATTTAATCAAATAAATATATGCTCTGTGTGTTTCAAGTGAAGTGGTATAACGTTTGAAAAGGAATAAATGAAAACAGCCATAAATATGAGTATTGTAGAGTTGTACTGAAAAATAAAATAATAATTATATTATTATTATTATTATTATAGTATTATTTTTAAATACTAGTTTTTATTTTATTTTATAATTATATTATTATTATTATTATAGTATTATTTTTAAATACTAGTTTTTATTTTATTTTACTGTGAAATATTACAATAGTAAAATGTCTTGTTTTGTTTAATATTTTCTGAATAAAAAGAATGTTATTTGTTATTTATTTGTCAATGTTAATTATTGTTATTGTAATAATAATGATAATAATAATAATTATTATTATTATTATAACAACAATAACAATAATTATTATTTTTATAATTATTTTTATTTAAAAAAAGAAATTCAACTATATATATATATATATATATATATATATATATATATATATATATATATATATAATAACAATAATAAAATACATATTTGTTTTTAGTTATTTTTATTTAGTATTTTTTGTATTTATTTTTATTTTAGTATTATTATTGCTACTATTATTATATTTTAATAATAATTATTATTATTATTATTATAGTCATATTAATATATAATCACAATTTTGGGCTAAATTGTGCAGCCCTAAAAACAAGCCCAGCAATTTTGTAGCTTTTTTAAAATCACATTTTAAATTGCAATCACAATTTTTATCAGAAAAATCACAATTGTATTTTTTACCCAAATCGTGCAGCTCTACTTCTGAGTGATTTAATGTGTGTGTGTGTGTGTGTGCGCGCGTGCTGATATAAACGTCTTCTAGTATAAGGAGTTTGGTCTGGAAGGAAATGAGCTCTGGTTGGCCGTGAGCTCAGACAGGCGTGTCAGCATCTGGGCTGCTGATTGGACGAAGGATAAATGCGAGCTGCTTGATTGGCTGACATTCCCAGCACCCGCCCCACCAGAGGTGATTGACACACTGAATATTCATGAGTATTAAGCCAATAAATATGCCCTGACCGTGTTCATATATTATACATTTACACTTTGTCTTATTGAGCTGCTCTGATCATTCAAAGGTTACTAATGTAGTTGAAAAGTCTTGAGAAGTAACATTTGGTCCAACTTTGTCTTTTAAATCAGGATGTACTTTTATTACCTCCCAGTCTGGCAGCGTTCAGCCCCAGTGAGAGAGGAGTGGTGGTTTACACCGGCTACGCTGTGGAAAAAGAGATCATCTTTTACTGTCTTTACAAAAAACAGGTACTCACACACTAATGGACTGATGAACACATGACCGTACACCTCAGTTGTCTCTCCACACTGGCCAATTGAAGTCATCCTGAGAGATTGTGAGATAATGACGCATTGGTGTCTTGTTTTCTAGGTTTTGAGGACGATCTCTCTGGCCGACTGGGCTCTGTGTCTCAGTCTGTGTTCAACTGGAAGGCTGCTCGCTGTTGGATCAAACCGTCAGTGTTTACTCACGACATAAAAGCAAAGTCTTTGAGAGTCATACAGTCATCTAACAGCGATGCCTTGTGTTTCAGAGCGCGTCCTGAAGCTGATTCATTCCTCCAGCGGCCGGTTTCAGGATTTCCCGTCTCACAGTGACTCGGTTCACGTGTGCAGCTTCAGCTGGTCTGGGTCTCAGCTCTTCACTGCTGCTCATAATGAGCTCTTACTGTGGGCTGTACACGGCTTATAATGTCAGGAGAACACTAATGCTACTGCTCATCCGCAGGGTTTAAGAGTTTGGATTGCAGTAGTTACTCCAATTTCAGATTTTACACTTTTGTTCAGTAGAAATGTTGCATTGCAGAGCAAACATGGCAGTTTCCTATCCAGTTAGCATGAGTTGAACTTTTATTAATTAGCAGGTTTTGTAGTCTTTTAATTTATTTTTAATATTTTTTTGAATATTTAAAAAAACTTTGTACTTTACTGATACTTTTTACTCTGTTTTGCTAGTAAGAAATACCCTGAAATTGTCATGCACTTTGATAAATAAAATTAATTAAAAAATCTGAAGTACTCGTGTCTGCATTAAATAAAGCCATTGGCACACAGTTACAGCAAAACAACCTTATTTTTACACTTACAAAATAACTTTCATTAATATGTCCTTAACAAACATATAATGCAACAGACCTTTGGCTCATGTAAATTCAATAAGATAAGAATATAATATAGCTTGTTTTTGAAACGTTTAAAGAACATTTCATATAAAATATTAGTTTTTAATATAATGCAGTATTATGTGAATAATGTTTTAATGGAATTATAAAGTATTTCCCCATAAATTACTACCAATACAGGCCAATATATCCAAGATATTATTTAATCTAATTAATTTTAAATGGTTAATTCAGCCAGAATCAGAAAATCTTAATTAATATGATATAATTAAATAAGATTATAAGGCATAATTGTTTAATATTGTACTTATAACGCAGAAATATAGAAAATAAATAATGATAATAAATAATTTGAAGTAAATCGGAAATGCCCAGTAGAGGGCGCTCCATTTGGGCTCCAACCGGAAGTCCTCAGCGGTGCCAGTTTCTCTGACTGGAATGGGGCTAGTCATAAACTAGCACTGAGCTTTGAATTGAATTTGAAGTTTTTGGAAAAGATAGACGCAGCTTTCCGCAGAGTTCAATAGAGAGTGGAGTGAAATGAAACGCGATGTCCGGATACTGCTGTTGGGGGAACGTAAGATATGATTTTGTTATTAAATATCAAGGGAAACAAATGTGACAGTTTAATGAAAGTTAGCATGATTAGAGAGCGCTAACCCTCAACCTTGAGCCGCTGCAGGAATGATCTGAAGTAAACACACTTGCACTCTTCAATCATCCGTTCATTTAGTGCTTTCATTTTTTGTGGTTTGCAATCATGCAAAATTAAAACACAAGAAAATTAACTTTATTAACAAGCGAGCAAGTTCTTAACACACATTACAGGCTAATGACAGTTCAGTCAAACTCTAGAAGTTGAATTTGACACTATATATTGATTAATTAAACACCCGCATATATGTTTTATTTAATAGATATTTACATGTGATTTTTAAAACTCATGACACATCAATGTATCGATTGTTTTGAGTAATTTTACTCATTTTGACAGATTTAATTAATAATTTATTTTATTTCTCCAACTTATATTAGAATATTATATACGTATCCTATAGAATATTATTATATTAGAACACCTTGATAGTTACCATGTCAACACCGTTATCAATCACTCACCGAAGAATTAATGAGCAGATTCAGTCTAAGACTGAATCTGCTCATTAATTCTTCGGTGAGTGATTGATATGGTGTTGTCATGGTAATTATCAAGGTGTGTAGTGAAGAGTAAACACATCCTCCTGCTGCTGTGACACAATGCACGTATTCATAGAGAGAGAGACTTCAACCTGATGATATTGATGAGTGTTTACACTGAGCTCGTGTTTTACATGTTTTTGATAGGAGTCTCTTCTGCTCACCAAGGCTACATTTATTTGATCAGAAATACAGTACAAATATTGTGGAATATTATTAAAATTTAATACATTTTGAAGTTGTCATTTATATCCTGAATTTTCAGCATCATTACTCCAGTCTTCAGTGTCACATGATCCTTCAGGAATCATTCTAATATGTGACCCTGGACCACAAAACTGGTCACATGGGTCAATTTTTTTAAATTGAGATATATAAATCACATGAAAGCTGAATAAATAAGCTTTCCATTGATGTGTAGTTTGTTAGAATAGGACAATATTTGTCCGAGATACAACTATTGAAAATCTGGAATCTGAGGGTGCAAAAAAATCTAAACATTGAGAAAATCTCCTTTAAAGTTGTCCATTTATGTTCACGATTGTGCTGCGTTCACTCACAAAAATAAATGTTTTATATATTTATGGTAGGAAATTTACAAAATATCTTCATGGAACATGATCTTTACTTCATATCCTAATGATTTTTGGCATAAAAGAAAAATCGATAATTTTGACCCATGCAATATATTGTTGGCTTTTGCCACAAATATCCCCGTGTGACTTGTGACTGGTTTTGTGATCCAGGGTCACATGATGATTTGAAACATTCTGATAAACGCTGAAAACAGTTTTTGCTACTTCATATTTTTGTGGAAACCTTGATACATCTTTCAGGATTATTTGATTAATAGAAAGTTTAAAAGAACAGCTTTTATTTCAAATATAAAAATAAAAAAAGTTTACTGTCACTGATCAATTTAATGTGTCCTTGTTGAAAAAAATCTTTTTTTGTTACCCCAAGCTTTTGAACGGTAGTGTATCTCAGTTTCTACAAAAAATATCCAAGGGACGGTTCACCCAAAACTGAAAATGTGCTGTTAATCCGCTCGCCGCGAGATGTTGGTGTCTTTTTTTCTTCAGAACTTTAAAGAGGATTTTTAGCTGAAACCGAAGTCCTCGTGATTCATATAATGCAAGTCAATGGCTACCGTCACTTTGAGAGTCAAAAAAACAAATACAGGCAAAACACCTGTGGCTCCTGATGATACACTGATGTCTTATGAAGTGAAACGATCGGTCTGAACATATAATCTGAACATTATTTACAACATTATTACCTGTAATCCTTCAGAGCTTCCTGTCGCATAATGATGTATTTGTGGGTGAACTGTCCCTTTAAGCAGCAAAACTTTTCAACATTGATAATAAGAAATGTGCATACTATACTATATATATATATATATATATATATATATATATATATATATATATATATATATATATATATATATTAGGGGTGTAACGATACCCTCATGTCACGAGTCGATACATATCACAATACTGAACTCACGATACAATATTATTGTGATACTCCAAGACATGATAAAAGGTTAACAAAAAATGTACTGTTTATTAAACTGATATATTTGATATTACATTGTGTGTGTAAATGAACATTCTTGGACTTGGTGCTGATAACCCAATGCACAGGACAATAGAGACACCAGAATAACAATATTCATGATTCTGAAGCTGAAAATACAGAGTTATTTTAGACGAATATGTTTCTCTGTCACTGACTAGATACATTTAAAATAATGTAGGCCACTTTTTTACACAGATATTCCCCTATTGCATTATTATACATTATATTCAACATTATATATAATATTTTAATGTAGTACAGACACTAAAACTCTGAAAACTTTAATTTTTCTAAGAACTATTCCCGATACATATTGTTGCATTTTTGTATTGCGATATATTGTGACACGATATATTGTTACACCCCTGTTCATAAATTGTATAGCCTAAGTATATATAAGTGTCATTTCTTTGGCAGCACACACACACATTGTTTCAGCATTAGTGTTATATTAATTCCATGCCTGCTGGGCTCATCTCGAGTCCTTATAAGTATTATCTCTTATCTGACCTTATAAGCTCAGGGTGAACAACACCTGTAGGAGTGACCCGTTATTTTGAAGAGCGCTTGTTAAGAGCAACATTTATAAAAGTTTGACAGTGGCTACAATATTAACCCAAAACATGTCGTGTGTGCAGCCTGATAATAAAACTGGAAATCAAACTAACGCCACACTGATTTGCAAAGGAAATCACAGCAGAAGAGTTTGCGCTTGTGGTGCGGCCGTTGATCATGTGACGTTTCACAAGTCCAGAGTTGAATGAGCCGGTGGGAATGCATTTATTGGGAATAACTTTTATTCTATTCTTTGTCATCCACTAGCCAAAGTGGGAAAGACCTCTCTCATCATGTCTCTGGTCGGAGAGGAGTTTCCGGAGCAGGTGAGTTTACCCATGAGCCTCTCTGGTAGTGTGTTGGACTGGTGCAGTAAGAGGAAGCTCACTTGTTTGTGCCGTCAGGTTCCTCTCCGGGCGGAGGAGATCACCATTCCTGCTGACGTCACGCCTGAGAAAGTGCCCACACATATAGTCGACTACTCAGGTGTGTGTGTGTGTGTGTGTGTGTGTATTAAATGACATGTAATATTTGACCTTAAGCATTTTACTAACACTCAGTGTCTCTCTTCAGAAAGTGAACAGACTGATGAAGTGTTGAGGGAGGAGATTGTGAAGGTAAGATGTGTCCTAATTATGTTATTTTGAACTCCTGTGATCAAAGCTGAATGTTCTGCATCATTACTCCAGTCTTCAGTGTCACATGATCCTTCAGAAATCATTATAAAATGCTGGTTATTATTGGTACTTAATTATTTTATATATTTTATATTAATATAAATTTATATATATATTTTTTCAGGATTCTTTTGTATGTAAGCTTGTTTCTGCCACAGAATAAAACATTTTAAAAGATAATTGCGAGTTTTTATCTCACAATTGCGAGTTTACATCTCGCAATTCTGACTTTATTTCTCAGAATTGCATGAAATAAAGTCGCAATTGTGTCTTATAAAGTCAGAATTCAGACTTTTTTTCTCGCAATTGCGACTGTATATCACGCAATTCTGACTTTATAACACATAATTGCAAGTTTATATCTCACAATTCTGGCATCTTTTCTCAGAATTGAGATATAAAGTCCAATTCTAAGGGGACTTTTTTTTTTTTTTTTTCAGAATAGTTTTTATCTCACAATTCTGACTTTATATCTCCCAAACAAAAAATTTCAGAATTTCAAGTATATTTCTCGCAATTGCGACTTTATATCACGCAATTCTGATTTTATAACCTGCAATTGCGACTTTATATCACGTAATTCTGAGATAAAAGTCAGAATTGTGAGATGTAAACTCGCAATTGTGAGAAAAAAAGTCAAAATTGTGAGATTAAAAAGTCGCAATTACCTTTTTTATTTTTCACTCTGTGGCGGAAACAAGCTTCCATACTTTTGTGTCGAAAAAACAGCATTTAAAAAAAATCGAAATCTTTTGTAACATTATAAATGCCTTAACTGTTACTTCTGATCAATTGAATTCATTATTGGCGAATAAAAGTATTAATTTCTTTCTTACTCCAAACTTTTGAGTGGAAGTGTATAATGATTTCCACAAAAATATGAAGCAGCACAACTGTTTTCAATATTGATTATAATCAGAAATGTTTCTGATCATTAAAAATGTTAAAAATCATTCAAACATATTACTTATTCCAAACTTATGACCAGTATATATATATATGAATGTTGACTATGAAAATGATTGATTTCTCATTTGTAGGCCAATGTCGTGTGTGTGGTTTATGATGTCACACAAGAGGAAACCATTGACAAGGTATTGGATTTCTCACGGTGTCCTTTAACATTATCACTATATTTGTGTCTTTTATTTCCTCTGAACTGATTTTATCGTTGTCTTTTCTCTCAGATCAGGACTAAATGGATTCCGCTGGTCAATGGCGGCGCTGAGAAAGGAAGCAAGTATGTCTCTGATGCCCGTGTAAATACACCTACGTTTTTTTGGACTTTCCATGAAATATGTCAATTTTTTTGCTGTAGGATTCCCATCATCCTCGTGGGCAACAAGTCTGACTTGCGCTCCGGCAGCTCCATGGAAACCATCCTGCCAATCATGAACCAGTTTTCGGAGATTGAGACCTGTGTAGAGGTTTGAACCACTGACCACTCAAACACACATATCTCCTATAGACACACACATGAATGTGTGAAAGGGGTTGTTTATCACACTTATTCCAGTTTAGTTTTCTTTAGTCATCTTTAGAAATTGGTCAATGTTTCCTGCATTAGAAAGTCATAATTAAGTTTTCCATGATGACCTCTCTCTGATGATGAGAATTACACAAAGCTCTGTTTGCTGCTGTGGATTAATACATTAAACTAGTATTTCAAAAGAGCAAGAAACACTTGTTTTCCGTGACATGACCCGCCGGATTGCCGTAGCTGTGAGCTAATGCATCAAAATCCTATTCCAACACTCTTAAACTATATAATCTGCAGCATAGTGTATAGATTAGCATATGCAACCACAGTCATTCGTTCAACTCTGCGTGACTTGTTAGACTTTCTAGAATTTAAATTGTCGTTTTTATTAGTTTGTTTTGTTTGGGGGGGTTTTAGATTTTTTTTTTTATTATTTATCTTGAATTTATTTTTATTTTAGTTTTAACAATTTTAGTAGCAGGTATATAAAATAAATAAATATATACAATTATATTCATAAGATATATATATATATATATATATATATATATCTTATGAATATAATTGTATATATTTATTTATTTTATATACCTGCTACTAAAATTGTAGCAGGCTTGATTTTGTCCGTGGGGAATTGATTGGATGGTTGTGGTTTGCTATTGGTGGATCTGATGTGAGTGACAGGTTGCCCCTCCCTCTCGCCAGTAAACGCATCATCAGAGAAGAGATGTCGCTGCAAGAGGAAGGGAAGATATTTTGATTATAAATTACAAGGGCTCATGAATTAAAAAAATAAGAATATGCACGAATAAATCATTTAATAAATATTTTAACATCTAATAAACATAATAAATACACAATATACCCTTAAAAAAAGAAAGATTTGTCAATTTTGATGTCATCGTGACTAAAACCTAGTGAGCTGTCTGCTTAGATGGCAGCCATTAGCCTGGGTGGCCAAGAATACTGTATATGGGTATATATATGATTACATAATGATGTATTTGTGTCCGCAGTGCTCAGCTAAGAATCTAAAGAATATTTCTGAGCTATTCTATTACGCCCAGAAGGCCGTTCTACACCCGACTGCTCCGCTCTACGACCCCGAAGACAAACAGGTGCGCACACACACACACACACACTCACACTACATCTCTTAGAGTACATACGGCATTATGCATGTTTGTGTGTGTTTGTGTAGCTGAAGCCGCAGTGTGTTCGAGCTCTGAGCCGAATCTTCAGCATCTCTGATCAGGATAATGATCACATACTCAGTGACGCTGAGCTCAACTGCTTTCAGGTGAGCTAACAAACACCAGACAACATCCACAACACGTTTCACTTTTTAAATGTGGGCAGTTATACAGCAGAAAATAATGTAAGGCAGGATTTTCATCCATCAGGATTTGATTGAATCAAACATGTGAAGTTTACTAAACGTTTTTTCCCTCGCCTATCAGTCAGCAGAAAACTTGTTTAAAAGGTACACAAAGTTATTACAGTTACATGAAATATTATGAAAAATGTTGACATTTCTAAACTTTCATTTTAAATTGTTTACGTTTTAGTAATTTAGTTATGTGCTTTTGTTATTTTTATTAATTTTAGTACTATTTAGCTTTTTGCTTTAAATTTTGTTTTAGTAAATTTAGTACTTCAGCTTAAACTAATTTTACTTCATTTAATTAAGGCAACAGTTTGCATTTTTGTTTACGTTTTGAAAGTTTTATTTTTCAACTAATATTTAGCTTTTATTTATTTCAGCTTTATTTCAATTACCGAAAAGAAAAAAAAAAGAATCGTTTCAGTTAACAATAACAACAGTGTATATACAGTATATTTGTATGGCAGTGTGCGTGTGTGTGTGTGTGTGTGTGTGTGTGTGTGTGTGTGTGTGTGTGTGTGTGTGTGTGTGTGTGTGTGTGTGTGTGTGTGTGTGTGTGTGTGTGTGTGTGTGTGTGTGTGTGTGTGTGTGTGTGTTCGTTCGTTCCTGGTAAACCCTACGTTATATGGCCCAAATGTCCCCACAAGGCTAATAATACCAGTAATTTTTGACCTTGTAGGGAAATTTTTTGGTCACCATGAGGAAATCAGCTTAAATTATGTTACGAAAATGATGTTATGAAATTACAAAATTATGTTTTTTGAAAATGTAAAAATTCAGATTTTTTTTTTTGATGGGTAGGTTCAGTTTAAAGGAGAACTCCGGTCAATTTTAACATTGAGCTCATTTTTTTGTAAATTTGGAGTGCTGTCAATACAGAGAACAACGACAAAAATCGGTGTTGCCTACACCGTGTTATCCTCTTTTTAAAATTTGCACCCTGTTGACTTCAATGGGGCAAGTTTTAAACCTGCTTTTAGCCTCTTAACATCCTTGATGTGTCATTACAAGTGCACAGGTCATGTGAGTGATTCCTTCAGAGTGAACACGGGTGAATCTGACTGCAGTAGATGTGAAAGATATGAATAAAAATTATGTTTATTTAGCCAGCGCACATACCTGTATTTACATCCTGTTTTCGGTCGAAGTCCATAGTAATCGATTGTCGAGTTCACACGCATGATCATAGGTACTAAACCAATGCGCGTGAACTCGACAATCGATTACTATGGACTTTGACCGAAAACAGGATGTAAATGCAGGTATGAGCGCTGGCTAAATAAACATAATTTTTATTCATATCTTTCACATCTACTGCAGTCAGATTCACTCGTGTTCACTCTAAAGGAATCACTCACATGACCTGTGCACTTGTAATGACACATCAAGGATGTTAAGAGGCTAAAAGCAGGTTTAAAACTTGCCCCATTGAAGTCAACAGGGTGCAAATTTTAAAAAGAGGATAACACTGTGTAGGCAACACCGATTTCTGTCGTTGTTCTCTGTATTGACAGCACTCCAAATTTACAAAAAAAATGAGCTCAATGTTAAAATTGACCGGAGTTCTCCTTTAAACATAGAATATGCAGTTTGTACAGTATAAAAATCATTGTCTATAGAAAGTCCCCATAAAACATGGAAACCCAATGTGTGTGTGTGTTTGTGTAGAAATTGTGTTTCGGGAATCCACTGGCTCCTCAGGCTCTGGAGGACGTGAAAACAGTCGTGTGGAAGAACACCAGTGAAGGAGTCCAGGACAACGGGCTCACACTCAACGGTAACACACATCACATGTATATTCATATTCCTTATGCACACTCTCTTGTGTATCTTAATTATAATTTACACACTCTTGCTTTTGTGTGTTTCCCGTAGGTTTCCTATTCTTGAACACTCTCTTTATCCAGAGGGGACGTCACGAGACCACCTGGACCATCCTGCGTAAATTCGGCTACGATGACACGCTTGAGTTGACGGATGACTACCTCTACCCACCGTACGTCTGTGCAAATGAAAGCATGTGATTGCATGAACGGAAATCAGCATTTAAGTGACCTTTATGTGTGTGTTCACAGACTGCGAGTATCGGTGGGCTGTACGACGGAGCTGAATCATCTGGGCCATCAGTTCCTCCAGAAGCTCTTTGATAAGTATGATGAGGTAAGCGATGATGGGGATGGATTTGATCCTCTAATGAACTTTGCGTGCTTAGAATTTCATTGGGCTTATGATTGTGTGTCTCCTCCTGCAGGACAAGGATTCAGCCCTGTCTCCCTCAGAGCTGAAGAATCTGTTTAGTGTTTTACCCTACATGCCCTGGGGCTCAGCGGTGTACAGTAATGTCCCCCTAACGGACGAGAACTACATCTCCCAAAACGGATACTTCTGCCAGTGGATGTGAGTGGACGTTCAAACTGCACAATACACGTTTAAATGGAGCATTTTTCTTTCTGAGAGTCACTTTTTTAGTTTTTTTTAGGATTATTTTGTGCTCTTTCCCACGAGAGCTGATGGTATTGATACTAGGGCTGTCACTTTTTATTCGATATTCGAATATGCATTCGAACATGACGTGAAATATCCGAAATCGAACTATAAATAAACTATCCGGTTTTTAAAGTGCCATGTTTTGCGCATTTTTTACAGTCTATGATTAGACCGTTTGCTTTTTAATTTATTGTTTGCCATCTCATCCAGTAGCGGCCGCTCTAAGCGTATTGTAGCGTAGGCCCATGACCAAATCAAGTGAAGTGAGTAATAGCCAATAGCCAGCTTGTTTTGAAAATGGAAGATAACAACAAGACTTAAGAGACCGCATTGTAATTCCTGCCTATTACACACACACACACACACACACACGACCCACAGAAAAGACGCGTGTCATCGAGTTCTCTTTCGGGCTTGAGCAAACCATAACACACAAATTATGCCAAATGTCCGTTTTGTCGAGTGTCCTCATAAGAGCAGTCTTAAATTATTTAAATAGAGTCTTAAATGAATTTAAGACTTTAAATGAAGTCATTTTACTTAAATGAATGTAGAGATTTGTGAGAAAATGGGACACGTGTCGGATCGCGTCTCTGTCAGCAGCGGCTGGTCTTAAAGTGTCATTAATGTTAATCAAAGAACAAAGGTAAGAGAGTAAATTACTCACTCAGACCCGGCGCCAGGAGGATTATTATACCGGTAGCCTAATCATGAATGCACTCCGCTATCTTGTAACACATCTCCGGCGAACAGCTTTTTCACGCAAAAGAAAAACTCTTCATGAAGCGCAGTGAAATTCTGCGACCATGTGGCGTTTCCTGATGGATCGAGGTTGTTCGTTAACTTCATTTTACTCATAGATATTCGAATATATTCAAATACATTGCTTGATATTTGATATCCGTTCGAATCTGATTTTTCTCAAAAGTGACAGCCCTAATTGATACACATTAAACCTGTTCTATTAAATTCTGATTCTTTTATTTTAAATACTCCATCAAGTTCCACTGTGTCGAAATCATTCAGTAAATCACCAGACTGAATCAGAGTAATTCTTGTGTTTTGTAGACTACACTGTGACAAATACATCATTATGTAATCATATATACCCATATACAGCATTCTTGGCCACCCAGGCTAATGGCTGCCATCTAAGCAGACAGCTCACTAGGTTTTAGTCACAATGACATCAAAATTGACAAATCTTTCTTTTTTTAAGGGTATATTGTGTATCAGAATCAGACTACACTGTGCTGTATTGTTTATGATTCACTAAAAAGAACCAGTTAATAACAGTCATTTGTTTGTGAAACTGACTACACTTGATCTTTATTATGATTCACTAAAAATAACCTGTTTTTAAGAGTCATTTGTTGGGGAGTCAGACTACGCTAGGCGGTGCTGTAAGTTTATGATTTCCCAGAAAAAAACAGTTTGTAAATTAGCCTACACTCATTGCTCGGTTTTTATCATTCACTAATCTGTTTTTATGATTCACGAATCAGACTACACTGGCTCCACTGTATGTACAATATATGACTTTCTACATAAAAACTAAAAAAACTTTATTTTTTTAATCAGACTAGTTCCCCTGTGTGTATTTGGACCACTAAAAACTAATTGTTTGTGAATTGCTGAAATATTTATTATAACTTTATATTAAGATTTGTGTTCATGACATCTTTTTTGGTATTCTCGCTTCACATTAAATTTGGACTCCAAACTTATTTTAACTTATTTTGCCTGTATATTCAGCAGGAGTGGTGCAAGAAACTGACATAGAGGTTGCGTTTAATCCAAAATTTGCATCCGACCCGGAATCTAAAAACAGAACATGAAAAGCAGAATTTTCTGAAAACGTGTCTGTATTATTATTCCACATTCCTTTAAATATGATGTGTTATTGGATGAATTGCAGGTTGTCTGCTTATCTGGATGTGCACCGGTGTTTGGAGCATCTGGGATACCTCGGGTATCCGATTCTAATGGAGCGAGAGTCCCAGACCTCCGCCATCACGGGTAATGAGATCCACACACAGACCTGCTTTAAACACTTATGTTTAATCAAACGGATACTAAAGAATATTTCTGTTTTATTTTCCTGTGTGTGTGTATAGTAACAAGAGAAAAGGCATTAGACCTGGACAAGAGACAGACACAGCGAACGGTTTTCCTCTGCAAAGTGATCGGTCCACGCGGAACGGGAAAGACAGACTTTCTTCGAGCTTTTCTGCAGCGAAGCACTGAGGTGAGAGAATGGCTTGAAAGCAAAACTTTTGTTTGTAATTTTACTTTACAAAATTCTGATTATGTTAAAACACAACAAACACCATCAGATCATATTTTCTCTTTGTTCATCTAGCTGTTATAACTCAGTTAGAGCAGCCAAACTAGATCTAAAGTTAATCATTTAAAGGTCATGAGCCCAACTAAAGCAAACACCGATCACCATAACGATGACTTAAAATTTGTGATTTTCTCCTTCAGTGATTCTGCTTGTTAACATCAGGTGTCTTTAATAATGCTTAATCATCACTCAATTAATCACTTAATTATCTCATTAACTTTAACACTGCTTCAGTGCTACTTATAACACTCTGAGTGTGGATTATATAAACACTGAGCAGTGTTAATTAAACACTGGGGATTTTGCTAGTCACAACAAACTGCAGTCGAATCAGAACGTATATGATGTTTAATATATTTTAATGGACCAATGAGATTTCACCTCTGGCTGATGCATTAAATACAAAAGGTTGCTTTATCATGGATTTTGCACTTCTTTAATTTGTACAAATTAAAACACATGATGACAGATTTTTACAGTACAAAAAAGTAGGACTGTCCCTCGACTAAAAATGTATCTAAATTAATATCATAAATGTGCGACTTGTCGACTAATGGCTTAAATTATTAATGACTAGTCGCACATTTATGATAGTAATTTAATCACATAAATACTGTATATCAGGGGTGCCCAATCCTGCTCCTGCCGATCGACTGTCCTGCACAGTTCATCTCCAACCCTAATCAAACACACCTGCCTTTAATTTTCAAGTGATCCTGAAGACCTTAATTGGTTGCTTCAGGTGTGTTTGATTAGGGTTGGAGATGAACTGTGCAGGACAGTCGATCGGGCACCCCCGCTGTATATACTATTGGAGGTTGCATTGGAAAATGAGTTTCAGGGCTACAGGAAGAAAGTATATTAACATTGTTCTATATTACAGAGAAATAATAAACCTTAACAATGAGCCTTATATATATTAAGCACTTGAACACACACATAAAGCTTGCAACAGCGACACTGGCAAAAGTAATGATTATGAATGTGTCCGTAAAAAACAAATGAGACTGTCTAAACATTAATAATTTATTAATAAACTAGTGTAGAGTCATTGTCAGCTGCAAAGATAAAGTTGACAATGCTCATTCGTCATCTCCACAGTTTATTTTTAAATTTTTTTTGTCTACTATTAGTGCACAGCCCAAGAGAACAGTACTTGAGACGGGTTTTACTCTAGAAAGATTCAATTACTTTTGGTATTCCTCCACACTTTATAGTCTAGGAAATAATTATCCATTGTGTGATTCCCAGTAGTCTCATTTAGATCCACCAAACATTTACAATGCTGATGATGTGTTTATTTTCAGAGAAACGACTGTGACCCTGTTCCCCCTTCAATATACACCATCAACACCATCTCAGTAGCCAATCAGGAGAAGTACCTCATCGTAAGTGCCGCCTCAAGCTTCACACATGCCCTAGTTTATTGGTCTCCCCCCTGACGTGTGTGTTATTGCTCTCAGCTGGAGGAGGTGGACGTGGAAACAGAGTTTCTAAAAGCAGCAGATGCAGCGTGTGATGTGGCGTGTCTCATGTATGATGTCAGCGACCCGGACTCGTTCAACTATTGTGCTAGTATATATAAGGTAAGAAACAAGATGCATTAGTTGTGGAGTAATGCTTGACAAACTCTGACACACACCTCACTCATATTCATTAATCACATTAAATACCAGATCATACTAATGATTTAATAACCCATAATGACCTGCATCTGTCAGTGAATAATATATGACGATATGAGTTATTCATTTCACCTGTTTGGCTAACATGCACTTTTAGTTATTAAATAAATGTATGGCTCATCTGATGATCTGGACTGGACTCTCATCATGTTGATGGCCTTCATTGATAGAAAGCTGAAATGATCTCTTGGGCCTTAAATAGTGTATTTCACAGAATTTTGTAAAAAATAACCTACTGTTCAAAATGTTTTTTTTTAAAGGATTTAATACTTTCTTTCAGCATAAAGGGATAGTTCCCTCCAAAATAACAATTATTTCATTAATTACTCACCCATTGTAAATTCAAATTCAATCTGTTCATCATATAAAGCCATCGAGTCTCTAAAGCGCTCAGTTAATATGGATTAGTTTCACGATCTCTTTATGAACTTTTTGAAGCGTCAAAATGGTAGTTGCGTAGCTGTCAATGGAGGGATATAAAGCTCTCAGATTTCATTAAAATAATTTAGTTTGTGTTCCAAAGATGAACAAAAGTCTTACAGGTTTGGAACAACATGAGGGTGAGTAAATGATGACAGAAATTTTGGTGAACTCACCCTTTAATGACACAATGGCACATTTTTAATGTGTATGGTGTTTGACTATTGAGTTTCTTAAAGTCCATGTCATTAAACTAGGTCTGTGATCCCTCGTTGTCATTGTGATGAACCACAGATGGTTTAATAGGGCTTCTGATTTAAGTGCCAATAGAGCTGACTAAATCCAACAGTGACGTTTCTGCATGATTCCCCTGTAGCAGCACTATATGGACAGCGGGATCCCGTGTGTGGTGGTGGGCTCCAAAGCTGATCTGATAGAAGTCAAACAGCATCATGGGATGAGCCCGTCTGAGTTTTGTTACAAACACCGGCTGCCTTCACCCCTCCATTTCTCCACGCTCCTCACACACACTCACACACACATTTACAGCAAGCTCATCTGGGCCGCCATGTACCCGTAAGTACACACGCATCTTACCATTTATTTTTAAATGTATACAAGAAGCCAACTTCACCCTTTATTCAAATATTATTTAAAAAAAGATTTTGTAAACACATTGTGCTTGGAGTCAATTGTTTTATTTATTGATAATGCAATGAAACGTCAAATTGTCATAATGTTTGGCCAGGCTGTCATGCAAAGAAACTATGAAAACATGAAAAACAAGAGAAAACCAATTAAATATTAATAACCGATTATGTTTTTTCTGAGCTTTTTGTTTTTCTATGCGTTTTTTTTTCATAGCAAACTTAAAACATGTAGCTGTAGTTTGCCAAATAAATTACCTTAACCAAGTTTAGTGTTTTGTTCTACCCTTATATTTAAAAGATTTAATATTTAAAATATTTCCCTCCTATTTTGATGGTTTAATCAAACTTGTAGAGTCATAAAAACAAATATACATGCATATAAATTATTTATTTTTTACATTTTTAGTTAAGTTGCTAAATTGCACTTAAATTAAACTCCTTTCATGAAATTAAAAAGTTATGACTTGCTTCGACTTTTATTTTCTCGAGTTGATGTTGCCAAGCCCTTATTCTTACGCCCACTTCTCAAGATCCAATCAATTCCTGTTGGATAAAGCGACCTTCTTTTTTTATTTGAGTATCACAAGCCACTCGTAAATATTTCTGCTGAGTAAAATGGCTTACAAACGTTGCATGTTGACTTCAAAGATTTGCAGATGCCAGACTAAAATTAGCCTGCTTGACTGTTAGTGTGTCATCAAGGTCACTAGAAATACAGCGTGTATTTAAATCTCTCTCTCTCTCTCTCTGTCTGTCTGCAGGCACCTGAACGGATCAGACATGAGCAGCACGTCTTTCTGGCTGCGTGTGACTCTGGGCGCCACGATAGCTGCCATGCTGGGCTTCGCTCTGTTCAGAGCCTTCAGCCGACACAAATGATGCTCACGCGTTTCTTACACAATACAGATAAACACACACTCCTTCATTTCCTGCACTCTGTCTTGGCCTTACAGAGTCATTGTGGCTTATCAAGGGTGTGAAGCCCTGCTAGTTACAGTGACAACAACCCAATTAAGCAGTCCATTGTTTTTTTTGTTTCTTCTCCAGCTGGACTAAAGTATCACACACATGCTTTGCTTTCACTACGAAAACTTGCCGACTTTACTGTATGACCTGCATCGGTCGACCCCAAGGGACGTTTTCCAACATGTTTCGAGAGGAACAATATTAAGAAACGATATAAGAGGTTATGTTTTGAATTGTACAGAGTTTGTAATGTATTTAAGAGTTTGGGAAATCAATATAGGATCAAGAATATATTCCATGTGAATGTATTCAAACTCTGAAACAGTGGCGGGTTCAATTCAGTTTTTTCTCAGCCAGTTCAGGAAATGCACTTCAATTTAATTCATAATTCACCCTCTCAGAATATTTGAGAAGCTGAAGTAAGTTCTGGGTTAAATAGAAGTTGAGCTCTAGTTATGTGCTACGGATGATGTCTGACTCAGTTTCACTTGTATTTAACCCATTTAAAGGAAGCAATCAACTAAATGAAGTGCATCTTCTAAATTGGCTGATATTAAAACGGAATACATTTCCATTTCATGTTCCTCAGATTGCTGTTTGTATGCATGGACCATGACTAACAAATTACTGTTATTATTATTATTATTTTTTTAAGATGCCGAGGAAAAACCCATTATTGATTTTTGTCATCGCTAAACTGGGCCCAAAATCTTGCTTTGCCTATATTGATTGTAGGGGTGAATGATCTCAGATTTCATTTAAAAATGCAGTAGGGATGGATGGATGGTGTTAATAAGTGTATTTTAAGTGATATTTTAAGAAGATGAAATGCTCTGACGCTTTGGCCGTCCTATAGATCAGGCTAGACTGTAGAGGATGACTTGGCTGCCTGTATTTAATTATAATATTGTCCAAACTGGATTCATCTCAGAACTGTTACTGTTTATTGGGCCAAATAGTAAAAAAAGGTTTTATTTCAGCCTAAAAACATTTACCCAGCACTGAAGGACTGTCTTGCTTATTCATGAGAATTTGCTTGGGAAGATATTCAGATCTGACTGTGGATGTCCTGATTCATTGATTTTAATTTTCATAATTTCAATATTTTGTTCAGTATTAATGCCCAGTATTAAAAATGGTGAGCTCAACTTTAAAATCCCCCAGGCTTGTGTCTCGTATGACATGATCTTCCAGCTTCAGTATCAAATGAGATGCTTGGAATGAAGCCAGAATGTTCGAATAGAAATATTTTGTAATAAACTAGCATTTTTCTGGTGATTTTGTTTACTGTGCTCTATGACATCTGCATGTGGAAAATTGTGTGTTTTGATTGATCACATGACTCTGAGCCCAAGAGGCTGATTATCTCTCGTTGCGGTCTTTCATGTTATTCTGTTTTGTGTCATAACCATTCAGCCATTTTATATATTTCTGTAATTGAAATTAACTTTTAATGCATAAATGTGTCAGGCAGGTCCTGATACAGGCCCTCTCGTATCAGTATCTCATTTCTGTTCAGACTGGATACAGAATCACGTTTCAAGAACACTGCAAAATACATCAGAGATACATATGAGAGATGCTTGATGCCAGTTTGGAAAGTTGACTTGTCCAACATCAGGAATAAAATATATAATGTCTATGCATACATGTACAACATTTCTGAATGGTTAGTTGATGAATTTATGTAGCTTATGTGTAGTTATCTTCTAGTCATTGATTAGCATATTCTGTCTTGATAATCTATAAATTGCGTTCCTGGGGGCGGGGTTTATGTAAATTTTAGGGTCAGTGATGTCACTAACCCAGGAGGAATGTGGTGTAGTCTCTACCAGCCGTTTGTTGTAGTCCTAAAAAAGCCATTTCTTTAAAATAAAATATCTCCCTTTGCTTTGAACTTTGAGCGTTGTAACTTTGCAGATGTTGTTTATGCTCAAACAGCAACATTACACACTAACTAAAGTTAGAAAAGTGAAATCATATTATCAAAATCTAATATTTCCAGGGTTATTTGAAAAAAAAAAAATCTCAGTTTTGGATTGAGGTCTCGGACTTTACTGTAAATGTATTAGGGAAAGCACATTTATTTTACATTCACTTTTTTTTAATCACTTTGTTTTTGGAGTTTACTTGAATAGACATGCACTATCACAAATGAATGTTTATGTTTTATGAAGATTTTATGTTCAAAATAGTATATCATGCAGAATTATAGTTAGTTTTTATGGCTGTTTTTTTTTTTTAGTGTTTTATACTTTAGAATAAGTTTCGGTACATTTTATTTTATTTTAACTATTTAAAAAAAAATACATCTAAGTCT
This sequence comes from Squalius cephalus, assembly GCF_949319135.1. Taxonomy (NCBI): domain Eukaryota; kingdom Metazoa; phylum Chordata; class Actinopteri; order Cypriniformes; family Leuciscidae; genus Squalius; species Squalius cephalus. Next base: position 4,249,240 of record NC_137146.1, on the reverse strand, counting down.
TTAAGAAGAATATCTAGCACTTCAAACTATTTTATCACCATGTTACATGCTGTGTATCAAACTAAAACTAATATTGGCATTTTTTTCAATGTACTTTTTCTTTCAGTTTTTTGTTTTCAGATGAAATTGTTTTCATTTGGATTGTACTTCTCGACAATGACCCTGCGTGTCACCGCATTAACGTCATCAAACCATTTGCATGTGCCCCAGCGTGACACTGACAGGTGCAGTTCCCCGATGAGACCGCGGGGGCAGCAGTGAGTCACACCCGAAGATGCGCTTCACCTTTCGCTCTGAGATGAACTGGAGGTTGCGGTCCCTGAAGACCCCCATCTCTCGCGGGACCAGAGTGTCAAAGTACCCGTTTAATCTGCTCGCACTCCATGAACACACCAGACAAACTACTGCTTTTCAAATGAGAGAAGTTTATTGATGCACAGTATGGACAGCAATGGAGCTAGATTACAACAGTCCACGTCACAAGTTGAATCTGTACATCGTCATCATATAAGTCACCGTTCTTCATACAAAGACATGTTATTATTGTTCTTCACAGTCCTAGAATGACCTAAAATAAGAATATATCGACATATCTAATTGGCAAATTAATTAGTATGTCTCTGGATGAGGATGATAATAGTGTGCAACAGTTAAACTTTAAAAAAAAAAATTAAAAAATAAATAGTTAAGCCGTTTCGATGTCTCGGATCTTCTTTATAGAGTCACAATTGCGCACAAAAAAAGTTTCTGGAGAAACACGCTGTAAAAGTCCGCGCACAAAGACCTTAGAAAAATAACAATATACCAAAAAACATTTGCATCAAAAAGTTTTATTTACACCGAGTTTTGAATGAATCAGTCCTGTCGGTTGTAAATCACTTTAACGTTACTTCTTTTTCCCCGTTTTCCTGGCCGATGTTTTGGGTTTGGGTCTCGCAGTTTTCGCCTTCTTGGCTTTGCTCGCCTTGGCAGGTTTGGCCACCTTCGCCTTCTTCACAACTTTCTTGGCTTTGACAGGCGATTTCTTCTTCTCCGCCACCTTCTTCACTTTCTTCTCGGCTGCTTTCTTCGTTTTCGCTGGGGATTTCGCCACTTTCTTGGGCTTGGGGGCTTTCTTGGGTTTGGCAGCGGCTTTGGCTGGCTTCTTGACTTTCACGGCTGCTGGTTTGGGTTTCTCGGGCTTCTTGACGTCGTCGGCTTTGGCCAGTTTGAAGGATCCCGAAGCTCCGATGCCCTTGGTGTGGCGAAGGAGCCCGCCGGCCACCAGACGCTTCAGGGCGAGTTTGATCTGGGAGTCGGCGTTGTCTCCCACCTTGTAGTGGTTTTTGACGTACTTCTGGATGGATTGACGCGACGCGCCGCTGCGGCTCCGGTCGGCGGCGATGGCCGCTTTGATCATGTCAGAGTATTTGGGATGCGACGCCGCTTTCTTGGAGCTTTTCGCCTTCTTGGGCCTGGATGCTGGGGTAGCTGCCGTCTCAGCCATGGTCGATCCTGGAGGATTTCACACACACAAAAAAACACAACTGTCAAAAACTCTTTCACGAGAAAGTGAGAGGAAATTCTTGAGGAGCTGCTAAAAATTAATGATAGCCGATGAAATTACCTCAGCGTCACACGTACCTTGGTCTTTGTTTAGTTTTGAATTAAAATATTTATTCAAATAAGCTACAAATGAGTGCCGTTGAAAGTGTGTATATTATTCGCCGAAGTGCGCCTGTACTATATATGAAGCCTCCACGCGGACGTGATTGAGAACACCAACTGCCAGCAGCTGATCAAGCGGGCTTCCATGAAATCTGCGCGGGCTGGTTTGTGTTTCTTCCTCCTCGAACTGAGGCCGAATTCAGCCGGACTCGTTTGATACCGACCCTCCCAACGCCACGGTCTGAGAGGGGAGGCTTTGGGCTTCATGTGCGTGTGTCGGTTTAGCCTGAATTCATTGCGCCATGAACTTTTTTTCCCTGAAAATCAGCTCAAACCGGCGAGCGTGGTGATGGATTTTGCGGAATTCGCGTAAAAATAGCCCAAAACAACGAAACCGAGCCGGAAAACACCGAATGTATATGAAAGCCCCATCAACACACTGGAGGACAGGGTGGGTTTGATTCATATAAAACGTCGTTTTCGTTTTTAATAAGCTGAAGTAGTTGACGAACTAACACAGTCTGGCCACTGAGTCCGCGTGACGTTTCTCCGATTATTTATTGTTAAACCTTCTATAAATTAAATGTGCGCGAAATAAAGTGGCTCTCATATTGTGGGTCATATTCACACATTTTAAGGGGTGTCGGTGTAATGTATGAGCTATAGATATAAACGAGTAAAACGTTATAGTATATAAAGAAGCAGCTCCTATGCTGAGTGTTCTGGGAGAAGAGCTCGGATGTTAGGAAAGTTGCCAACGACCCAAAGACCAGCTTTACCGACCAGAACCCACCGGTATCATGGTCAGGTTGAACATATCGATCTGTGTATGCATTCCCGGTGGTTTGTGCGTTATGGATCCGATAAACATATTGAGACTGATCAAACTGGGCTGGATGCTTTAAACGCTCGCGCATTCTTTTGTTATCTCTCCGTTTGGCAGGGAAGCGCGTATCCCGTCGGTTTATTTTCCCTTATTTTCCCACTGTTCACTTATTAAGTCATCAATTTAGTTCAGGCTCTTATCGGGCTGATGCACAGTTATATTTCTATCGCTCCTGCTTGTTCTGTTATTCACATTTTCAGGCTGGATGGTGTTTCAGTCAGAACGCCATCTTGAATCTCTTCACTTCAGGGTTTTCTGTTCACATCTATTGCAAGCCCGCTTTACAGAACTTTTAATTAGACTACTACATATTTGTAATTAAACTTAAGTTGATGAACCAGATTAATAGCCTTTTTATTTGAACTTTGTACTCAAGTTTGAGCGCGTGACGCTTTAACTCTTGCGCGCAGGCAGTTTTCTCTCATGAATAACATTCAAAATGGAACATTATTTCATTTTTTGATTTGATTATAATATTGATTATTAGTTTCTGCTAGACAGCCACGGACTCTTAAAGATAGGGCTTCTTTTGTTACACTTGCACTGGATTATTGTAACAGAATTACATCATAGTAGCCTAGGTATTAAGCTCAGTGCACATGACGCACACCTGTGATCACTGTCACTGTCATTCTCGTGTGTGTGTGTGTGTGTGTGTGTCTGATACTGTACAGCTTCTCATTGTAACATAGTGTAAGGTGTCTGCAAGTGTCTAGTGCTGAAAACAGCACCTTCCCTCAGTCTGTGCACTCAACCCATGTCAATTAAATGAATATATCATATAGATAGACATATCACATGTTGACATAATAACAGTAGGACTAGAAATACCAAGGTAAACTGCTCCAGGAAATAATTACATATATGCATTTTTCATTATTAGGCCTATATTTACTCTATTACTCTAATATTACTACAGTAATATTGCCATATTACTGTAATGGCAAGAATAACCCAGTGTACTGACCACTGAATACTGTAGTTTCCTCCACACAATGTCAGAATTATTGTATTTTGCCATTTAATATTTTTATTTTATTTCCTATCTAGGCAGATCTGTAGCAGATGAGCACTTACATCACTGCATGACATCAGACTATAAGGCCGCCGTCGCGTGAGCTACCTGTTAAATACGGTATGGCTTATATCTACATGACAAAAGTGCAATTTTCTATATACAAATATTTTCTTTTAAAATGATATGGTTTTGTGCATTATATGTTATGGAATTGCACATAAAGCACAAAAGCATATCAATTCAGGTCTGTTAAAAGTTAGTAACAGCAGGTAAAATACATGAAATTACAGATTGAGAATAGGCATATGACGCAAACAATAGTGTATATAAGAACAGACTGAAGAAAGCACTATAAAGGACTCAAAGATTTTTGTAATGCACTGGACCCTGCTAATTTAATATCGTGAATTGATCAGGGGATATTGGGTTGAAAACTTTGATTTGATCAGTGTCATACTTATATGTCTTTAAAATGTCCAGTAAGAGAAATGTGTGCATGCAAGTGTGTAATAAAAGTCTTTGTGTCCTGTATAGTGTGTCGAGAATGACTTGCATAAGTTTGAGCAGGAGAGGGCAGCACTGCTCTGTTCTGCAGCGGTTACTGTGTGTAAATGAGGCATTAGTATAGGAGATTTAAAAAATGATAATTTCCCTCTCTAATTGGCTCTAACAATATATTTTATTTAATTAGTTTGCTTAAAAATCAACAAATGAAAACTATGCATATAAATAATCTAAATGTGGCAATTTTGCTGATGCACTTTGAATCCACACCTCATAGTCAGCGGGCTAATGTGATTACATGCAGGAGAAATATATTGATTAATGTTTCCTCTGAAAAACAGATTTATGCTCATTGATCAAGGTCAGTGTCTGTCTTATATTATGCTACCAGAGTCGTGAAGGTCATGGAGTTCATAAACATGTGGCCAGCAATGGATTGATAGCACACGAGTATCAGTAAGAATGAATATTATAAGTCACAAATGGACTCTTTAGTTGATGAAGTGTCCGTCAGCGTCATTGATCCACCGTGACACCTGATGGAGACGCTGTAGATGTAACAGCCAGGTGTAACAGCAGTCTCAATCACACCAGACATATTAATAAAGATGATCATAATCAGCGTATAATCAAAATTCTGGCTTATGTTCATTCTAGAAGAGACCAGGAAATGGTGAACCCGCAATATAGTGTTTTTATTTCCATGTGAGCTATCAAATCACCAACAATTAGAGCGTGTTATTATCATAAACACTTCTGTATAAGAAGAACATCTCCACAGTCAGTTTAGCTCCAGGTTAAAATCTGTCGTGATGGTTAGTGGTGTTTGCTGAGACTGGCATCACAACATAGTTCATAATTAGGGTTAGAGATAACTAGAGATAGTTTTTAACACTTATTTTTTTAAGTACAGTGCTATGCATAAGTTTAGACACCCATGCTAAAGTTGACTAAAAAGAGGAATAAAAAATCATCTTTTGGAAATTTAACTTAATGCCTTAATTTAAAAAATTAGGAAAAATCCAACCTTTTAGGACACCAATTTTCTTTGTGAATGAATAATGTATCGTAAATAAATAAATGTTCTTCCTTAAAATACAGGGTGCATAAGTGAGTACACCCCTATGTTAAATTCCCATAGAGGCAGGCAGATTTTTATTTTTAAGTATTTTTTTTTATTTTATTTTTAGGATACTATGCATCCTGATAAAGTTCCCTTGGCCTTTGGAATTAAAATAGCCCCACATCATCACATAGCCTTCACCATATCTAGAGATTGGCATGGAGTACTTTCCATAAGATCATCTCTCAATGCAAATCAAACCAGCTATTAGGCTAACTGAAATAAAACCATGCCAATCTCTAGGTATGGTGAAGGCTATGTGATGATGTGGGGCTATTTTAATTCCAAAGGCCAAGGGAACTTTATCAGGATGCATAGTATCCTAAAAATTAATAAAAAAAAAATACTTAAAAATAAAAATCTGCCTGCCTCTATGGGAATTTAACATAGGGGTGTCCAAACTTATGCACCATGTATTTTAAGGAAGAACGTTTATTTATTTACGATACATTATTCATTCACAAAGAAAATTGGTGTCCTTAAAGGTTGGATTTTTCCAAATTTTTTTAATTAAGGCATTAAGTTCAGTTTCCAAAAGATGATTTTTTATTCCTCTTTTTAGTCAACTTTAGTATGGGTGTCTAAACGTATGCATAGCACTGTATATAAACAGTATATTTTTTCAGTTTTTTTTCTTTTCTTTTCCTATATATATATATATATATATATATATATATATATATATATATATATATATATATATATATATATCCACAAAATTGAGGAAATATTTATGTAAATGTATTTTCAAATCTATATTAGATATATATAGTATATTTTTATAAAAAAAAAAAATATATATATATATTTAATATATTCTTATTCTTATTATATTAAATATAAAAAAAATTAGGAAATATATTTATGTAAAATAATTTAAAATCTATATTAGATATATATATTTTTTGTATACTTTGATATAAATATATATAAATTATATTCTGATATATTTAAATAATTGTATATTTTTTTGTTGTATGTCAAATCAAATCATTGTGAGCTTTCACCAACAATTAGAGCGTATTGTCATACAGTCTTGTGTCTAATAAGAAAATCTGCACAGCCCGTTTAGCCTCGGGTGAAAATCTGTTGAGATTTTTTTACAGGCTTAATGCAAAGATTTTTATTTTATTTTTTTACCAGTTTGGCTGCTTCCTAGTCTGAGTTGAGTCAATCTGAAACAAACTGTGTTAAAATCATGACCCAGATATCCAAGAAGAGCAGTATATTCACACGAGGGGTCAGTACCACTGCTAACCAGACCAGATCCTCATCATATGCAAACCTAATATATATCTTTTTTAAATCCCACACTTATAACAATCCTCTAAACGTTCCATAACATCAGACTGCCATTTACATCTACTAGATTACTTTCATCATGAATAACACAGATGCATTTTGGACTTTAGAGATTCATCTTTACATTTATTACCACAGTTAAACAGTCCTCAGAGATAATAACTAAGCCAAATGAGTTAATTAGTGTGTTTCAGTATATGTGTGTCATCACTGGGATATTACAAGCACAAGCTGTGACTGAGCAGCGTGTTTTAGGGTTTGTAGTATCTGCTGCGTGTGATAAATGTCTGATTTAGGAAACCTGAGTGCGCTTGCGCTGTGTGTGTATGTGTGTGTGTGTGTGTGCACTGCAGTGAATGTGTGTTTGTGTGTTTAGTCTCTCTTTAAGACTCCTGCAGGGTAGATGGAGAGCTGCAGCTCTTTGGACACGCCCCCCTGGCCTCTGATTGGCCGCAGACCGCCGCCTCCTTCCCCTCCTTCATTGGTATTCAGGTAGTACAGTCTTTGTGGAGGACAGAGGAGAGAGAGGGCGAGAGAGGGAGAGATTTACATAGGTAAAGGCGACACGAGCACAACGAGACGGGCGAGCGGAGAGGGACTGAAGGGTTGAGTAGAGGAAGGAAAGGGACAGAAAGTGCATTGACTGCAAGCTGAAGGTGATTTTTTTTTTTTTAGCTGGATGGAAGCGGGTGCAAAAGTGTCACTAAGATCTATGGGTTCTGGATGCTGACTGGGACTTTGGATTTTAACCCGTCTGGGATCAACCAAAGCTGGACCAAACCTCACTGGAGGGAATCCTGCAGATACACCACTGGCCCTCGCTAGAGTGTGTGCAAGGGGTCTCTGTCCCCGTTGGGGAGGCGTGCCGCACAGACGGACGAACGTGTGTGTGTGTGGACGTGTCTCTGTGTGTGAAATCCCCCTATGTCCTTCTTTTTGTGGCTGTGTGTGCACCAGGGCCCAGTATATGGATAGAAGCTCTCTGTTTCAGCTCATACAAGAGCAGGTAAGCAGCAGCAGGTTGCTATGGTTACTGCATCCTCCCGTGCGTCGATGTGCATGTGTGTGCATGTGTTTCTAGGCCGATATGGAGCGAGACGGACAGTTGGAATGAATGAGTACAGGAGTGTGTGTGTGACTGAGAGAGGTCCTCATGTTCAGTCAGTGGCTGTTACTCTGGTAGTAGTACACTAGACATCAGCACTGCTACTGAAGATGCTCGACACTCGCTTGGTTCTGTGTCTGCTGATATGTGGAAATTACACTTATACGCATGCTATTTATGTCTGTGAATGAAGTCTCTTAAGCTCACCAAATCTGCATTCATTTGATCAAAAATACTGCTGAAATAACCATTTTTTATTTAAATATAGCATAAAATGTCATTTATTCCTGTGATCAAAGCTGAATTTTCAGCATCATTTTTCCAATCTTCAGTGTCACATGATCTTTTAGAAATCATTCTAATGTCATTACTATTACTTTTGAGCAATTTAATGCATCCTTGCTGAATTAAATATATATTTTTTTAACTTTTGAATGGAAGTGTTTATATTTCAATATGATATAATTTTCAGATATTAAATCCAAGGATTTGGCGATGCAGCTTTTTGGGTGTGTTTTCTTTTCTTTTTTTTTTTGGTGACTTGAAATTTCAGATCAGATTAATTCGGTTCAGTTCACTTAAGTCAGTCTGACTCGTTAGCACTTTTAACAGTATAGATTGCTCAACTCGATTCCATTTAGATCAGTTCAATTAAACTTCATTATGGCTTTTCACAATATTGATTGTTAAATTCAGGCCATTTCAGTTCAATTCTTCACACACTTCATTTTCTCCATAGTGAAATAGATTTTTTTAACGATAAACCTTTAAAAAACATCCCTTCTGTGAGCTACAAGGTTGTTCAAATCAAATTAATTTATTTCCGTTGAAGCCGTCAGCCCCCATCATTTCAACTTAGTGTGAAAATAATCATGTTTAACAGCTACATGTTTAACAAAACTACATTACCCATGATGCTGTACAGAAACTCCACCAATCAGAGTCGAAACAAGCAACACGCCTCAAAAATATTGATAGCTCCGCCCATTTTCATGAAGCACTGCGTCTCCCTATACTCTCAAAATACTGAAATATTTTAACTATATTATGATTTACATCGTTGCTGATTGGCTTATAACGCTTTAATGAAGACTTATGGGAGAAGTGAATGGAAAAAATACTTTCCGAACCAACGGCGCTGAAAAAGTGAACTCTTGGTCATTTTAATGTTGATATTGATATTTCAGTTCAGTTTCATTGATGCTTTTAATAACACAGATTGTCTCCGAGTTGCAAACTTCCAGTCCATCCACTGTATAAGAACAGGAAAAACTCCTTCAGTGAAAGGAAGGAAACTCAAAGAGGAGACCCAGAAACACTCAAAAGAAGTCGCCATTGATCAGAAAAGAGCAGAGCACTTCAAGAGATTTAGTGTAAGCAACAGACACCAAGAAATATGAAATATGTTCAGTCATGAAATGACAAGATTGCACATTGTTTTGTTTTATTCTTTTACCACCTGGCAGGTTACAATCAGTTTGTGTGCAAAACATGACTTCTTTATCCCGTCAGTCTGACCTCCCAGCTTGCAGAGTGCATTACTCTCTAGGAACAGAAGAAATACAGTGAGGTCAGTCACACTGTACAGTGCTTCAGGAAGAGCTGTGACGAACAGAGTTTGCTGTAAGAGCTGTTAACGTTCAGATGGGCTGGATAAGTGCTTCTTCTCACTGAGGTTTTTTGGCAAAACTAACATTTGAAAGCTCTTTCCGAGTCCTGGCAGCACAATTTTGCACTCAAAATTCATCAGGATTCGGACAACAGCTTGTTTGAATACATATGCATGAGTATATGCTAATTGGTTTAGTTTTAGGAGCGAAAGCAGCTCCTCTGACTGAAATGTAAGGCTTTAAGGTGTGTGTGAATTAAGGTCTCGCTTTCTGGTCTTGGTTTATATCTGCTTTGCATTGATAATTCATCCGCAGTGATATCAGTTCTGTGCTCTTTACTGATTATTTCCCTAAAATAATACATAATATAATACAACACACACACGTATATAAATACTGATATACTGTAAATAAATAAATATGTATATATAAATTGCAATTAATCGATTTGACAGCACTAATATATTTATTAATTGCTATTAATCACATCTAACATAATGGTTTGTAAATATATAACATACAGTGTGTGTGTATGTATGTACAGTATGAATGTACACGCACACATACACATACTGTATATATTTATTTATTTAGCTAGATGTGATTAATCGGATTTGACAGCACTACTATATATAAAATTAAATTATATAAATATCAGTATTTATATACTTAATCTTTTATATAATATTAATTATTTAATAACTTTAAAAAATATACACTAATAACCAGATTATATATATATATATATATATATATATATATATATATATATATATATATATATATATATATATATATATAATATAGTTTAATATAGAATAATTGAATAAAAACAAAAAACATTATAATTATTATTAGTAGTAGTTTGGAGAATGTATGAATGATGCATAATAATAATAATAATAATATGCATCATTCATACATTCTCCAAATTACTTAATAATGATTATAATAATCAGATTTTTTTTTTTTTTATTCATTAACTCGCCAAACAATGTAGCAGCTCAAAATATTTTAGAGTGTAACTGATGTGTGATTACTATTGTTGCACATACTTAGAGTTAGTGTTTTGAACACTCCCCTTATTATAAGTGTTAATCTAAGGTGTGTAAAATCATTCTCAACACAGTAGCAACGCCCGGCAACCATCTTAGAATCCTTGTGGACACTTTATATATCCATGCTTTCTAAATAATCAGTCACATTTTCTCATAAAACTTAGAAGAGCTTGTACATGAATTGTAAATGCACACTGTATTTCTAAAGCAATAATTTGAGGATGCTGTAAGTTATATTAGGCAATATCAGAGTGTGTGTGTGTGTGTTTGATTTTGTTGTCTAATCTATGCTGATGCTGTGAGATTAGGTTGATTGATGGATAGGAAAGGCAATCATTAGTCGGAGGGGCAGAATTGATCTTTGCCTTCAGGGGACGAGGGACACACAGTCATCAGTTCAGTGTGTGTGTGTGTGTGTGTTGGTATTGTGTGGGTGTGTTTCATATGTTTTCACATGTGCTGTGCTTCTGATTTTGTGAGTACAGTAAGTGTGTTCTCAGACGGATACGATGCCTGACTGTTTTGTTGTGTTGTGTGGGTGGGTGTGTGTTTGTGTACATATGGTGTGAGTGTGTTGCAGCCACTGTGTGTGTGTGTGTTTGTGTAAAGGCAAGATGCTTAACCTTTCAGTTTATTATGATTTTTTTTATTTTTTGCTGCAGGAAGCAGTGCTGAGCTCAGACTATTTCTGGCTCGAATGCACACGCACACAGTTCACACACACATACACACACACACACACACTCAATGCAATGTGTGATAAACTGAATTAATGGAAGACAGCTCTAAATGACTGAATTACGCAGTGTCTTCTCTCACCGACTGGAGTTTAGTGAGTGGTGCTTGTGAAGGTAAGCATCGCGATTGCTTTAGTTACTAACCTTAAGTATTACATTTTGAAAATCAAAGTGTCTTTAAAGGTTTACAAGTTCTCGTTCAAAATCAGTTTCCCTGTAGAGAAAATGAGTTCTTACTTCTGACTGTATAACTGCAGATGATGGTGTCATGTGACCGACGACTCTGGTCTGTCCTATACTGTGGATCCTATAATGTTCCTATTCTACATATTTGCTAACACTATTGTTTTGTTCACTTTTACGCATTAATTTTCATATTAAAAATGATCAAATCATTAGCTGAAATCTGAAAAGCACATAGATGAGTATTTTTAGCAGCTGCATAGCAACACCCTGGCAACCACTCACAACACCCTAGCATCGTGACAGGAACTTTTGCAGTCGACTTTTTTATCAGAAGGTGTAAAAATCTGATTGTTTGCGAGTGTGTGAGTGCATGTGTGTGAGTGAGTCAGTGTGTATGTATGTGAGTGAGTGAGTGTGTGTGTGTGTGTGTGTGTGTGTGTGTGTGTGTGTGTGTGTGTGTGTGTGTGTGTGTGTGTGAGTCAAGGTGTGTGTGTGTGTGTGTGTGTGTGTGTGTGTGTGTATGTTTGTGAGTGCGAGTGAGTGAGTGAGAGAGTTTGTGTGAGCGAGTGAGTCCGTGTGTGTGTCTGTGTATAAGTGAGTTTGTGAGTGAGTGCGTGTGTGTGAGTGAGTGTGTGTGTGTGTGTGTGTGTGTGTGAGAGTGAGTGACTAAGTGTGTGCGTGAGTATGTGAGTGAGTGTGTGAGTGAGTGAGTGAGTGAGTGAGTGTGTATAAGTGAGTGTGAGTGAGTGAGTTTGTGTGTGTGTGTGAGAGTGAGTGAGTGAATGTGTGTGATATTCTGAGTATGTGTGTGATATTGTGAGTGTGTGTGTGTGTGTGTGTAAGTGAGTTTGTGAGTGAGTGCGTGTGTGTGTGTGTGTGAGTCAGTATGTGTGTGAGTGAGTGTGTGTGTGTGAGTGAGTGACTAAGTGTGTGAGTGAGTATGTATAAGTGAGTGTGAGTGAGTGAGTGAGTGTGTGAGTGAGTTTGTGTGTGTGAGAGTGAGTGAGTGAATGTGTGTGATATTCTGAGTATGTGTGTGATATTGTGAGTGTGTGTGTGTGTGTAAGCAGTATTTTCTTTGGCACCAGCTGTTCGGAGAGAAAGAGGGCAGTTGATAGTTGGATTGCCGCACCATATTTAGCATTATATTAGCATAAAACAGCAGCAGTTCGTCCTCTAAGACTCTTCCTCTATGACCAGATGCAATGAGAGTGTGAAGAGAAGAACTTGAATGGACCTCCTGGTTCTCAGATGTTTCTCCTGAGAAAAACACCCCAGTAAAAGTGTCTCCTCTAAAGTTTCAAAATGAGATCTCAATATATCTAATTTCCAGATCAAACTATCTAAATTGCTAATAGATTTCTATTTCAAATACACAAACCATGGTATTTATCAAAGTAGTATTATATTTACCGTGGTACCGCCCCGGTGCTGTTTTCTAAGGGTTACAGTGTAAAACTAAGATCATTTGTGATGAGAAAGCTGACATATTTTACTACTAACACCATATCATTGCTCAGATGTTTCTGCGCTCAGCCATATGGTGTGTATGATCGGAAACCATGGCAACAGTAAGGCTCTTTTTAGCACATTTAGCCGAACGACAGGCTTTGTTCTCGCTCATGTAATCAATGACCAGGCCATCAGATGCTCTGAGCTCAGCGCCGTGACCCCGGACTCCGGCCTGATGTTTTGGCACAGCTGTAATCATAAACACATGTTGTTCACACACACTTTAGTGATTACTGTGTTCAGATATCATGGTATTTACATGCGAGAGCTGTGGTTGTAACGTGGTGTGTTGTGACGCTTGTTTACTGATGATTTGTGTACATGATCATGTGGTGCGAAGTGACAGAACTAGATCAGTCGCTGGCGGTGTACACACACACACACACTCACACACACACACACACACACACACAGTGTCAGTCTTTCTCATGGTGACATTGGTAATTTGTAACCATGGTGACACGGCAGCGGCTCTCTGTGCTGAATCGCCTCACTAAATGATTCTTTCACTTCCATCCTTCTCTCCACATGTGTCTGCTGCTCTCATCCCTCCATCCTTCATCCTCCTCTCATTAAACAGACCCCTCACATTCACTCTTCCTCTTTCTCCTGTCTGTTTCTACATCATTACAGCCAAGCAGATCATTTATTAGTTTGCATTTTCTTTCTTTCTTTCTTTCTTTCTTTCTTTCTTTCTTTCTTTCTTTCTTTCTTTCTTTCTTTCTTTCTTTCTTTCTTTCTTTTTCTTTCTTTCTGTTCCTTCTCTTCCCTTCCTTCCTTCCTTCCTTCCTTCCTTCCTTCCTTCCTTTCTTTCTTTCTTTCTTTCTTTCTTTCTTTCTTTCTTTCTTTCTTTCTTTCTGTTCCTTCTCTTCCCTTCCTTCTCTTCCCTTCCTTTCTTTCCCTTCCTTCCTTTCCCTTCCTTCCTTCCTTCCTTCCTTCCTTCCTTCCTTCCTTCCTTCCTTCCTTCCTTCCTTCCTTCCTTCTTCTTTCTTTCTTTCTTTCTTTCTTTCTTTCTTTCTTTCTTTCTTTCTTTCTTTCTTTCTTTCTGTTCCTTCTCTTCCTTCCTTCCTTTCTTCTTCTTTTTTCTTTCTTTTTTCTTCTTTCTTGCTTTCTCTATTTCTTTCTTTCTTTCTTTCTTCTCTTTCTTCTTTCCTTCCTTCTCTCTTCCTTCTTTCTTCTTCTTCCTTCTCTTCCCTTCCTTTCTTTCCCTTCCTTTCTTCCCCTTCCTTTCTCCTTCCTTCCTTCCTTCTTCCTTCCTTCCTTCCTTTCTTTCTTTCTTTCTTCTTTCTTTCTTTCTTTCTTTCTTCTTTCTGTTCCTTCTCTTCCCTTCCTTTCTTTCTTTCTTTCTTTCTTTCTTTCTTTCTTTCTTTCTTTCTTTCTGTTCCTTCTCTTCCCTTCCTTCCTTTCTTTCTTCTTTCTTCTTTCTTTCTTTCTTTCTTTTTTCTTTCTTTTTTCGTTCTTGCTTTCTTTCTTTCTTTCTTTCTTTCTTTCTTTCTTCTTCTTTCTTTCTTTCTTTCTTTCTGTTCCTTCTCTTCCTTCCTTTCTTTCCCTTCCTTTCTTCCCTTCCTTCCTTCCTTCTTCCTTCCTTCCTTCCTTCCTTCCTTTCTTTCTTTCTTTCTTTCTTTCTTTCTTTCTTTCTGTTCCTTCTCTTCCCTTCCTTTCTTCCCCTTCCTTCCTTCCTTCTCTTCCTTCCTTCCTTCCTTTCTTTCTTTCTTTCTTTCTTTTTTCTTTCTTGCTTTCTCTCTTTCTTCTTTCTTTCTTTCTTTCTTTCTTTCTTTCTTCTTTCTTTCTTTCTTTCTTTCTTTCTTTCTTTCTTTCTTTCTTTCTTTCTTTCTTTCTTTCCTTCTCTTCCTTCCTTCCTTCCACCCTCCCCTCCCTTCCCTTCCTTCCTTCCTTCCTTATTTCCTTCATTCCCCTTCCTTCCCCTTCCTTCCCTTCCTTCCTTTCATTTCCTTCTTACTTTCCATCCTTTTATTCCTTATTCCTTTCTTATTTTCATTCGTTCATTTCTACCTTCCATCTGTCAGTTCTTCCTTTCCTTCTTTCCATAAATTTCTCCCTTCTTTCTTTTATTTCCTCTCATTAAAATGAATTTCCTTTCCTCCCTTTTCCTTCCTTTTTATCTTTCTATCCATTTCTTCCTTTTTCATTTCTTCCTTCCGTCCGTTGTTTCTTCCCTTTACTTTAATTTCCCCTCATTTCCATTCTTTTTCTTTTCTTTCTTACTCCTTTCACTTTCACCTTTCATTCTTTCCTTACTTTATTCCCTCCTTTCCTTATTTCCCTCTATCCTTACTTTTTTCTTTCTTTTAATATCCACAAATGTTCCTTCTTTTCTTTCATTCTTTCCATCCATCAGTCCGTCCTTCCACCCTTTTCTTCTTCACTTTCCTTTAATTTTCTCATTTCCCACATTTCATTCTTTCTTACTTTCATTCCTTATTTTCTTTTCCTTATCTTTTCTTTATTTTTTTCCTGATTTTCCCAGCTTTCTTTTCTTACTTCCATCATTCCTTGCCTCCATTTCCTTTAATTTACTCACATTTTCCTTCCTTCCTTCCTTCCTTCCTTCCTTCCTTCCTTCCTTCCTTCCTTCCTTCCTTCCTTCCTTCCTTCCTTTAATTTTCCTAGTCTCCTTCCTTTCTCTCCCTACCGTGTTCCCTTTCTTCGTCCCCTTCCTCCTCCTCTTTTACCACATCTGTCTTCTGAAATTTAAATATAGCATACAGAAGTAATTCAGAGTAAACTCAGACAGCATAAATAGCCGTGTTTGTGTTCTCCTGGGTTGTCTTTCCTGCTTGGATCTGTTAGGGAAAAGCTTCAGGCTGATAGTTACACACACACACACTCACACGGTAATGGTTACAGAATCTTCGACTGTGTGTGTTTGTGTGTGTAGCTGACAGATGAATTGTGCAGAATGACTTCGTTTGAGTCACAACCGCAGTTGCTCGAACTAACCGTGTGTGTATCCATGTTAAAGAGGTCATATTCACTGTTCTTGCTCAAACAGTTTGATGCACTATAAAGACATCTTGCTGTTATTCTGTTGCAGAGCGTTCTGTATGTTTATCCATCTCAGATTCACCCATGTACTGCAAAAAGATTTCATTGCTCACCCACTGGGAGTCATTCCAGTTATGCCTTAGCGTAATGTTGAATCATACTGTTACATTCTGATCACATGGTTTTTGTATAACAAATATACAAGCAAATGCAAAGCACATGGAGCATTTTACATTTATTTGGTGCATATGGTGTGTATAAACTAATCATGTGCTGCTTCTCTCTTTCTGTTGGTGTTCAGCTGGACCCAGAGCAGACTGGTTTCATAGCAGTGGAAAATTTCACCAGTCTAGCTGAGCACCATGAGTTACAGCTGGACCCCAGTAAACTGGAGATGCTGCTGGCGCTGGTACAGAGCAACGAACACGGACACGTCTGCTACCAGGAGCTCATAGAACTGGTGAGACGCACACATGCAACTTCCTGGATTTTTGGATATGTCTGCTCTGAGAAACACAGTTGTGTTACTGTGTGCATTATAAGCATGCACTGCGGATATGAACTGCACTCATTTTGAGTCATGCAAGAGTCACACGTAAACTAGATATTCACAAATGTTCTGCTTTGTTTTCTGAGCTTCAGTACCATATAAAAGTGTTTTAAAATTTTTTTTTTGATGTTTTTGAAAGAAGTCTCTTATGCTCACCAAGGCTGCATTTAGTTAATCAGTAATACTACATTAAAAACAGTATAATTGTGAAATATTATTATGATTTAAAATAACTGTTTTCTATTGAATATATTTTATACTGTAATTTATTCCTGTGATCAAAGCTGAATTTTCAGCATCACAGTGTCACATGATCCTTCAGAAATCACTCTGATGTGATTAAGAACATTTTTTTTATATTATTATCAATGTTGAAAACAGTTGTGCTGCTTCAGAATTTAGTGGAAATAGTGATACATTTTTTCAGGATTCTTTGATGAATAGAAAGTTCAATGAACAGCATTTATTTAAAATTGAAATCTTTTGTAACATTATAAATGTCTTTACCCTTGCTTTTGAATTTATTCATCAATTTAATGCATCCTTGTGGGAAAAAAAAACATTACATTTTTTTTAAATCTTACTGACCCCAAAACTTTGAACAGTAATATATATATATATATATATATATTATATATATATATATATATATATATACAGTTTTATTTTATTTATTTAATTTGATTTTACTCTGAGACTAAAGTTTGATCAGTGTTGTGTATTGAAAGTCATTTAACTAGTGATCGATTTAGCACTTTAGTATCGATTTAGCTAGTTTAGAAACACATTTGCAGTGTGTTTGTGTTTATGTGAGCTCATGCAACCATATGGATTCTCTGATGCACAAATATCGAGTGTGATATTCGATTGTCATGTTATTTCTATGAGACCTAGAGCAGATGAATGCCGTTCGCGTGTGTGTGTGTGTGTGTGTGTGTGTGTGTGTGTGTGTTCATGAATGAAAAGCTCTCACAGTCAGTAATAGACTGCAGGTCTCAGCTCTGTAATTGCTGAACCTCCACGTGCTTCCTTTACAAACCCATCCGTGTTCCTCTCAGGACCTTGTTCACTCCCTCACTCTTGATACGAGGGGGCGTAAGTGTTTTCACTCTGGCACAGACAGCTGAATCAATTTTGCCGCAGGCTCTTTTAATACACACATTCACACACACACACACACACACACACACACATTCACACACACACACACACACACACACACACACACACACACACACATGACTGCGGTGCTCTGTGTTGACAGGTTTGGTGATCTAGCTAGACTCATTCAGAAATATGATAGGAAGATGCATGGCACTTTTCTGTTGCTGGAATTCAAGACATACGTTGATTTAAAACCATGTTCTACAGGAAGAGAGACTGAGACTGAGCCGGAGAGAAAGCAATGAATTTAAAAGGATTTGGGTGAAGTGTAAATCTGGGGCATGAGGGAGATGAAGGAAACAGGGAAAAGAAAGAAGAGAGTGTGAGAAATCCTGCATACATGGAGTAATCTGTAAGGAAGTCACAGTATTAAACTGGTCATGTCTCTGATTGTGTGTGTGTGTGTGTGTGTGTGTGTGTGTGTGTGTGTGTGTGTGTGTGTGTGTGTGTGTGTGTGTGTGTGGCTGTTATGAGGTCTGTTAAAGTGTCTATATATATTATATATCCCAAGTATATATTTTATAATTGGAAAATTCATATTTTAAAATCCTCAATTTAATTGATTAACTGCAAGCTATCATATTATATTTGGTGAAAAATAATTATATATTTTAAAAGAAAGTACATAATAAGTATATATATATATATATATATATATACATATATATATATATATATATATATATATACATATATATATATATATATATATATATATATATATATATATATATATATATATATATATATTTTGGTCAAATGTTTTAGATATTACAAATTGCAAATACATTTTTTAACAATTAAATATTAAAATGTGGCTTTTGTGAGGTCTGTTTAAGAGTGTATATACACAATCACACATAAATACACTATAAAAAAAATTGATTTGGAAAATTCCAATTAAAATTCTAAATTTAATTGATTAACCCAACCGTAAGTCATCATATCATACATGGTGGAAAAGTATTTATTTTAAAAGACAGTACAAGAAATAATCAAACAATATTTTAGATATTAAAAAAAAAAAATTAATAATTATATATTAAAATTATATAAAAATAAAATTAATAAAAAATATTAAATATTGTATAAAATTACATTATTTACTGCATGTTTTTTATTATACCTTTTAATACCTAATACTTAATGTAGGGTACATTGCCAGATGTCCTTGAAAGATTCAGCAAGTTTGTTTACATTTTAATTAAAAAAATGATGCTGTTGTTGTTAGTTATGCCTATTAGGGTATTTTATACACTTGGTTATTTAGTTAAAGCATTTTTTAAGTGCTATGTGTTGCCCTGATGGAGGCTTGTGTTAGTTGGTATAACACTGTGCATCTATGTGTCATTTTTGCCCACGGTTGCTGGAAAGGACACTTTGATAAGTTGTCTACTATTGATGCATTTGAGGTTATCAGTATATTTAAAAGTTTTGATTAAGTTTATGTTTTTATGTAAACATTCTCATTGAATGATTTAATGAAGTGTGTCAGATACAGTACAGTCACCATGAAATGTTGTAACAGATGTACATAGGTTAAGCAAGTCATTCTGCATAAATTACAGCACTTCGCTCTGTCTCTCTCAGCTGAACAGCAAGCGCTCCAGTAGTTTTCGCAGAGCCATTGCAAATGGGCGTCGCACACTGCAGCGAGAGATCCTATTGGACGAGACGGGGCTGGGCGTGTACAAGCGCTTCGTGCGCTATGTGGCCTATGAGATTCTGCCATGTGAGACGGACCGCCGATGGTACTTCCATCAGAGCAGAATCTGCCCCCCCCCTGTGTTCATGGCCATCATTACCATAGTACAGGTACACTCACTGAACTCTTGAGCTGCTTTAAGGCTCTTTCTACTTCAGGTTGCATTATAGGTTCATCAGATCAGCTCATTTGTTTCTTCGTTCTTTAATACACCAGTCTGTAGGTTTTCTAAAGAACTAGAGGGGACGTAGTTACATGTTACGATGTCATGTCATGATGCATATACAACTAACCCTAAACCAAACCCTTACCTTAACTCTATAGTAAGTACATGTAGTAAAGTAATATTACTCAGGACTTATTTGTGTAAATACAATGTAACTACGTCACAAACTTTATAACATTTTATTTTACAGTGTCCTTGTTACATATGTTACATGTACTTACAATAGTATTAACAGTTAATTATGCATAATTACATGCAACTAACCCTTAACCAAATCATAATCCTACCCTAACTCTATAGTAAGTACATGCTCTTAGTTAATATTACTCAGGACTTAAATATATAATTACACTGTAACAATGACACTGAACAACAATGACGTAAAATAAAGTGTAACCAAAGGTTGTAATTGGAACCATATTTTTTTTAAACTATACTAATTTCTAAAAATATCAACATGATCAAAACTTTTCTGAAAAGCCTGTTACACAATCATGCCTTCTGTCATCTGATTGATAGTTCATACTTTTTTAAGCAAATAAAAGGCATCATTTTAGAAACGTCCCCCTTCAGGTTTTATAGTTATAGTCTTTTTTACTGTGAAATCTTTACTGATTTTAAAAGTAAACATAATAGCTTTAATATCTTTGTATTATTTCAAGATGAACACTTACTGGCCTGAAGCAACTTAGGTTTGCTTGATTATCCATACATCTTTCTTTTTTTTTAATCATAATAAATGATAATATGTATCAAATATGATCTATCAGGCTTTTTAGGAATGTTTATTTGTTCATCTCTCAATCATAATTGTATTGCATAGTATTATATGTCCCCCCCCCCCCTCCACTACAGAGCTTTGATCATAAAACTAAGCATGTAAATATAATCTCATATGCATTTTTTACAAGTAGTCTGATTCAGTCATTGATTTACATTACAAGCAATCAGAATGTCATCTTACTTTTTGGCAATACAAATAACAACTGCACTAAACTGCATATTTTTTGCTCAGTTTGTGCCTCTAAATAAAACTCCTCGAGTGTGATCTCTATATTCTCCTATATCATACTTTAAGAGCCATAAAAGCCCTGATGTACTGTATCAAATATGATCATAGAACACATGCAAACATTTTGAAGTATTTTGTCTAAATGCTCAATAAATGTCATTATTCACAGGGTCAAGACTGTTAAACGTGTGTGTGTTTGTGTATTCCAGATCATAGTGTTCATGTGTTACGGTGTGATGCTCAATAAATGGGTGTTGCAAACCTACCAGCCGGATTTCATGAAGAGTCCGCTGGTGTATCACCCCGGACACCGCGCGCAGATCTGGAGGTTCTTCAGCTACATGTTCATGCATGTTGGGTAAGTAGACGGATGAACAAACTCCCCCCAAACTAGTGTTAAGATCTCCGTTTATAGATAAATGCGTATCAGCTGTATTATGCAACTGGAAACTGTTCCTTGAATAATCCATGTTTAGAATCTGTTCAAATGTGAAATACTTCATGTTTCTGGTCTTATTGTGCACTGTATTTTAAAGAAAACAGTGTGTCTTTGTAATCTTTTATGAAATGATTTTACTTATCAACTGATGTCATGAAAACCATTTTTCAACCCATCTCCTCCAATCATGTCATATTGAGATACTTTTTTACCATGCAATGAATTCCTAATGGATTAAATTAGGTCCCGCGGCTCCCGCCCACGTTATTCGCTAAGAATATCTTTTTTTTTAACGGAGAAATACAAAAGTAAAATGGGCTGTGAGTGTGAACCCTATTTTACATTCATGTTTACTTTAAATGCACCACATGCAGTTTGCGTTAATGCAAGAAACATATTGTAGAGCATAACATATGTTTATCTATCCTAGAGTTATCCTGAGCTTGTAAAGCAAAGATATTTCATCACAAATCTCTCTTTCTAATGAAGAGAAATGACACTGTTGAAGTAGATGTGAAGTGCTCTTCTGATTGCTCAGCAGGATCAATCCTGTCAGGTATTCCAGGGGAACTTAGAAGATGAGAGACAAAAGTTGACTTTGTTGTGAGGCTGATGAGAATCTCATGTGTTCCTCAGTCTGTGTTTAGCCATCCCGAACAGCTGATGTCTCTCGTTCTGGGTGTGTGTCTGTGCAGGTTAGAGCAGTTGGGCTTCAACGCTCTTCTCCAGCTGATGATTGGAGTTCCTCTGGAGATGGTTCATGGGATCCTGAGGATCAGTCTGCTGTATATGGCAGGAGTCGTCGCTGGTGAGTTAGTGTGTGTGTGTGTGTGTGTGTGTGTGTGTGTGTGTGTGTGTGTGTGTGTGTGTGTGTCCGCATAATTCTTGCTGTCCTTGCACTGTGACAAGTTCACCAGGGGAATGTGCTCATATTTATGATGGACATGTCACCAGTGGGCAATGACCTAATCAATAATCTGTGAATTATTTACACACACACAGAGACACACACACACACACACACACACACACACACACACACACACACACACACACACACACACACTCTCTCTCTCTCTCTCTCTCTCTCTCTCTCTCTCTCTCTCTCACACACACACACACACACACACACACACACACACGTCCTACAGAGTTTTAATCCAACCCTAATTAAACACACCCAAACCAATTAATTAAAGGTCTTCAGGGCAAGTGTGTATGATTAGGCTTACATATACACACACACTAAATAAAATTATATTAAATTAAAATGTATATTTATTAACTTTATTTTTTTATATACAATAAATTAAAATAAAGTAATCATATATATAGTATTGACCATGTAAATTCTATAAATGAATGTTTATTACGGTTTTTTTTTAAATATAAAAAAATTATTGCATATTTTATTAAATATAAAAATATAAATTTAATTAAATAACTGATTCAATTAAAATAAAATTGTAATGAAATTATTTATTTATTATGAAATACATTTTAACTTATTGTAAATAATTTTCTTTTTTTTTTTCTTTTAACTTATTTTATTTAAAAAATAATGTGTGTGTGTGTGTGTGTGTGTGTGTGTGTGTGTGTGTGTGTGTGTGTGTGTGTGATATACAGGTGAAACTCAAAAAAATTTAATATCTTGCAAAGGTTCATTTATTTCAGTAATTCAACTTTAAATAGAATATAATAGAATAATATAATAGAAACTAATATATTATATAGACTCATTACATGCAAAGTGAGATATTTCAAACCTTTATTTGTTATATTTTGATGATTGTGGCTTACAGCTTATGCAAATGTTCAAAATTTCTGAGATTTTGAATTTTTCTGGTTTTCATAAGCTGTAAGCCATAATCATCAAAATATAACAAATAAAGGCTTGAAATATCTCACTTTGCATGTAATGAGTCTATATAATATATTAGTTTCACCTTTTAAGTTGAATTACTGAAATTAACTTTTGCACGATATTCACATTTTTCGAGTCTCACCTGTAGGAGATGTACAAGTCATATAAAGTGCCGTTTAATTTGGTTCCTGGAGAGCCGTGTTCTGCTGAGTTCAGAGCCTAATCAAACAGTTGTGTGTAATTAAGTAATCCTGAAGACCTTGATTAGCTGGTTCAGGTCTGTTTAATTAGAGTCAGAGCAAAACCCTGAAGGACGTGACCCTCCAGTCCAGGAACAGACTCGAATAGCCGTGATATAGAATAATACAGCTCAACTATAGCAAATGAGATGAACACTAATATGATGAAATTAAATACACACTCGTGTTATATCATATTTACTCAAAAATCATTACAAATGCCAAATCATTACTACCTACGACACACTGTACGAGCAAGTGTCCATGTTGAGGACGCAGAAAGTCAGATGGAAATTAAAGGAAGGAGAAAATAGAGTATGCAAGAACAGATAAGAGAAAATGAGGAGAGTCATAGTGTGTGAGAAAGAGATGAAAAGACAAGGGAAATGTGAGGATTTGAGTGAGAGGGATGTGCGAGAAGAAAGAGTTTCAAGAAAAGGAAACAGAAAAAAGAGAAGGATGATGAAGATGGTGGTAGAGCTATAGTGCTGAGCACAGCAGAGCTCAGTGTGTAGACAATCTGACACACACACAGGAATTGCCAATATTCAATTATAACACCCGGTTTGCATGCATGTTCGCTTTCCAATGAGGTTTTAGTTTACAGCGCAGAGTTAGCTTTATTGGGTGTGTTTTATGCCACTGTGGGTTTGAATGTTCTGTATTAAATTAGGTGGACTCTTTTCACTTGGGCTAGTAAGAAACCACCTAGAACACCCTAGCAACCACCCACAACACCTTAGCAACCACATCACAATGTACTAAAAGCAACACCCTAGCATCATGGCGGTAGGTTTGGACATGTCAAAATGTAGTTCCTGTGGTGCTTTAGTGTTTAGTCTGCAGCAGAGCAGCTCTATCCTATAATTACATGACAACTATTAATTACCTTTATTACATTCATTAAATGGGTCAACAACAGTGATGCCAGGAATGAAGAAATACAGGTCAGTAGGGGTTTATATATATATATATAATGTATTATATATATTTTAAATGTATTAAATTAAATTATTTATTTTATTACATTTTATTTGACAAATTTTGGTATATATATGTAATTTAAAATGATTTTTATTAAATGTATTAAATTAAATACATTTATTAAATTAAATAAAAAGTAAATGTATTAAATTAAATTATTTTATGACATTTTACAATATTAAAAATTAATGAATACAATCCTTATTAAATTCTAATTTAGTTTTTTTAATTATTTTAAAGACAGTAAGAAACTCTCTATTAAACTTAAAATAATCCAGAAAAATAGGTGTGCGTCACTAGTGTACAGGAGGGACCCCCTCATGTCATTATGAGCCAATTATATTAACATTAAATTTGCCTATCAGGAGAAATTGTACTTAATAAAAGCCGCATGAAAGCAACAAACAGACTTTGTAATGTCGCACACAAAGGTACATTTACACAGAATCACAATCACAGGAAACAATGTATCACATTCTAGAATTTCAAATGTATCGATTCACATGATGTCATAACTCTGCATGAATTCACTGTTGGTGGTGTTGGTGGGGGGATTTGCAAGACAAAATGTAATGCATACTCCCACTGTTTGTCATTAGTGAAGACTAAACCTGTGCCGGTGTGTTTCCTCAGGTTCACTGACGGTGTCCATCACAGACATGCGAGCTCCAGTGGTCGGCGGGTCCGGCGGGGTCTATGCTCTCTGCTCGGCACATCTTGCCAACGTTGTCATGGTAACCCAAACTAACTGCTGCCATGGCGACTTGTGTCAGAATGAATGAAAAGGAGGAATCAGGCAGAGGAATAGAGAAACGCAGAGGGATAAATCTCTCTGGATGCTTTATATTGCGGCTTCCCTAAAGATCAAAGAGTCTGTAATCACTCGCACATACAAACAGGCCTGCGAGAGTCCTAAAGTCTCTTCAGCGTCTGTGTGTGCTGACGGATGGCTCTGAACGTCCTCTTATGGGAATATAAGTGCCTTTTCATTTGTGTGTGGGGAATTTAAGGACGATTTAGAAGCTTTACAGCTCAAATAACACGTTTTTGTGCATGAGACTTAATACAAGCACAAATTCAGAATGAAATCAAAATGGACTTTTACATTTCTGGTCTTATTGAAAACAATTCATCAGTGCATGTGTAGTCAAATAGCTATATAGTCATTTTGACGTACAGCTTTATCATTTAGCTTTATTATTATGAAAGTAAAAATGGATGGCATTGGCAATCAGTGTTATTTTAGTATTATTTTTATACTATTATAGTATTTTGAATTTGATTTGATTTAATATTTTCAATTGTAGTTCAATTGTGTGCTTTTGCCATAAAAAATAAATTCTATTTAGCTTTATTTTATTTCAGTTTTAGTACTTCAACTTAAATGCAATTTATTTTTGTTTGAATTTTTTGTTTTAATATTTGCATTTTATTTTATTTCAGCTTTATTTCAATTACCGAAATAATTTTTTATATTAGCTTCACATTTTTGCTTTAAAAAGAGAAGTGGCATTCAGTACATCATGCGTCATGACGACTTTAAGGTTTTCCGTAATGCCTTTTAACACGCATGTGTTTGTGTTTCAGAACTGGGCCGGTATGAAGTGTCCATACAAGTTGCTGCGGATGATTCTTGCACTTGTTTGCAGTAAGTAATTTTAGTTCTCTAAATTTGTGCTAAATAAGCAACATCTGAGAGGAACAGACTGAACACAATCACTTGTTTTGTTCTATTTATGAGTTGCCTTTCAGTTTTAAAGCTTGTTTTGGAATGGACTCTTTATTGCATACTGCACACTACACAGCATTCATCACAGTATATACTATTACTGCCTACAATTTGGAAGACTAACATATTGCATGCTATAAAGTAAATACTAAATTCTGCATACTATTTAAAAAATAGGCTATGGATGAATTCACAATAGCATACTAGCAAATTAGTATGTACTATTGTTTTTTTTTCTGAAATTACCTACCGGTATATTCACAATGGAAAACTAGCATGTTAAATATGCAGTATACACTAAATACTGCATACTATTTTTTTTTTTTTTTAAGTAGGCAATGGCTGAATTCACAATAGCATACTAGCAAGTTACTGTGTACTGTTGTTTTTTATTTTCTATATTCAGACTGTATTGCATACTATGCAGTATACACTAAATACTGCATACTATTTAAAAAAATAGAAATATATATCAGTGCAATGCAATGCAGTGATAATAATTTCGAATAGTGGTATGCTACATTGTTTTCACATGACCTCTACATATATTTTTAGCAGCAAATCAGCATATTAGAATGATTTCTGAAGGATCATGTGACACTGAAGACTGGAGTAATGATGCTGAAAATTCAGGAATAAATTACATTTTAAAATATATCCAAATAGAAAAAAAATATTTTAAATTGTAATAATATTTCACAATATTTTGTTCTGTATTTTTGATCAAATAAATGCATCCTTAGTGAGCATAAGAGACTTCTTAGAATCTGATAGTATAAGTAAAATGGTATTATGCTACTATTCCAAACATCTCTCTCTCTGTCTTTAACAGTGAGTTCTGAGGTGGGCCGTGCCGTATGGTTGCGCTTCTCTCCGCCGCTGCCCTCTTCCGGTCCGCAGCCCAGCTTCATGGCTCATCTGTCGGGCGCAGTGGTGGGCATCAGCATGGGGCTGCTGATCTTGCGGAGCTATGAGGAATCTCTGCATAAACAGTGCTCCTGGTGGGTGCTCATCTTCTCCTTCATCACCTTCCTCCTCTTCGCCATCTTCTGGAACATTTTCGCTTACGAGCTGCTCGGGGTTCAGATCCCGCCCCCTCCCTGATGACACGCCCCCCTCCCTGATGACACACCCCCTGGCGGGTGCAGAAAGCCACGCCCCCTGTCCGATACAGGCCCGACCTCGATCTACTCCACTCGACCAGCAGCGGAGAAAAGGGTGTAAAAACATGGAAGGTGTGAAATGAAAAATGCAAACTCACATTCCATACAGAAGCAGCGAACATAAACAGCGTGGTATTTTAATGAACACTCCAAGGCAGCTCAAGGGTCCGGTGAGCTTATTTGAACACACACACACACACACACATATACACACACGTACATCACATTTGTTTTGCTCTCTGAGTGCGAGTCTCAGCCCGAGGCTCGTTCATGATGCCTTTCTGTATTGTTTTGATTTGACAGCCTCATCTAAGCCTGTTATGCATTACAGATAACATCCATAGTAGATGAAACGCCGTTACTTGAATCCAGGAATCTCGCTGACTAAAAACAAAGCCTTACGCTTGAAGACACGGTGAAGTCCTCACTGAGGTAGGGGGTTGATGTTGATGTTTGTTGTAGGATAATTACGGATAGTATTCTTTTTCAACAAGCTAAAACTTGTTTCAAGGGTAAAAAGTGATGTTTCTGAAGAAGTTTCTTGTTTTACTCTGTTCCTCATTTGCACACACACTTGTAGACGCTACAAGAGGACAGAAACATTATCTCTGTTCCAAATCATAGTGGGCTGTCGATGTAGGCAGCATGTGCACAATATGTTGCCTTCTAAGATAACTTCTTTTTGCTAAATGTGAACGTAGCATTCTATGTCAGAGAAAGCAATCCCAGAATTCATTGCAACAAGCTCCAAAATGTGTGTGTATAATATATATATATATATATATACACACTACCGTAATATTTTCAGTCTCTTCTGCTCATCAGTGCTGCATTTATTTGATCAAAAACACAGTAAAAACTGTGAAATAACATTACAATTTAAAATACAGATTTTCTATGTGAATATATTTTAAAATATAATTTATTCCAGTGATCAAAGCTGAATTTTCAGCATCATTACTCCAGTCTTCAGTGTCACATGATCCTTCAGAAATCATTCTGATATGATGATTTGACATTTCTGATTATTATCAGTGTTGAATACAGTTGTGCTGCTTCATATTTTGGCAGGAACCATGATGCAGTTTTTAAGGATTGCTTGATGAATAGAAAGTTCAAAAGTGCAGCATTTATTTGAAATATAAATCTTTGAAATATTATAAATGCCTTTACTGTCATTTTTGATCATTTTCATGCATTCTTGCTGAAGAAGTCTAAATTTTAAACTCACTACTTAAAAATGAACTATTCTGCCTAATAATATTTGTATTTTTATGCTTATTAATTGTTTTATTAGCTTGGTAGATGCCTATGTTGGCAGTGAACAACAAGGGAGCTCACTAGGTTTTGGAACAGAGTACACACCTGACCTTTTATCTTGATTTTTGAAAATATTTCCAGTGATCACATAAACAAAAGCCAGCGAGTGAGCTAGAAGTTTACAAGACATATGTCTGTGCCACACAGTAATGAATACTTCAGTTATTGCTGTGCAGATTGCAGTTGTTATGGTAACTGCCATAACACGATTAAAGATGCTTTCAACATAGAAACGGATGTCACGACTCGCGACCACCGGTACCGTATGTCATGGGAAAATTCTGTCTGCCTACATTTTCAGTGAAAGAATAATGATGCTTAAGACTGGATATTTAGTTTTAAAATGGAAAAATACAACCTTGACTCATGACAAGACAAGATAAACACAGTCATTTATGACCCTTAACCCTAAGACAAAGCAAATAATGACACAATTCAGTAGTGCCAAGTTATCATTCGCTAAGCTGCTAAAAGATACTTAAGGGGAATTGATTAAATAGCTATAGGAAAGATTGCTGTGTTCTGAGTTGATTTCTTTTCATTTTCGAAAAGCCCGACCGTGTGTCTATTTAATGTTGTGGATTTTTATGCCATAGTCCTATATTTATATTTATTCCGAGTGGCTGTCGTTGTCGGATCGTGGCGTGTGTAAAGATGGTCTTAGACTGATGATTCAAACCTCTAGATGAAATGCATTTACATAGTCACACACAGAAACAGAAAGTGCTGGAAGATGCCAAGCAAAGAAAATGAACAATACGAAATGTTTAATTAATACATTCTTACTGGCTTTGCTGTGCTCAAAGGTCACGGTTATGTAACATAGTCCATGAATACTTTTGAGGGAACAAGTGAGTCATTTGAATATTTAGTCAGCATGAAACGGCACTCGCATTTTCTTGCCATACTGGGAGATATTTGCAAGTGAAAAGGATAAAGAGAGTACAGCAGAAAAGGATTTAATAAATTAAATAGTGTCAAGTTTGGTTTCAAGTTGACTTGAAATGTTCTGATCCAGCATGCAAGAGTCGCACCATAGTGAAATGTATAGAGTTCCTGTGATATCCACCTGGCTGGCACTTTTAGACAGGTGAAAAATGAAAAGCTGATGAATATTTATTAGACGCGCATATAAACAGTGAGAAAGAGAGAGAGAGAAATGTAATGAAAAAGCTAAGAGGTGTATTGGGATCTGTGATAGAAGAAAATAAGGCGAGAAATAGCTGATAAAATGATGGAAAATGGAGAGAAAACAGCGAACGATGGATGTATTATTTTTGAACACTCATCAAATGGATTCTGGAAGTGTGTGTGTGTGTGTGTGTGTGTGTGTGTTAAACATGCTTTAATGTGCTGTATGACCATTGTTGGTTTTCAGACTGTTAAAAGCACACAGTAGTCTGTGTGTGTCTTAGGTGAGTGTGGGAAACACTGACCATGGTCTAAAACAGTTGGGATGTGTTCAGAGTGGAATACTAGCATACTGAATGCATACTTTGCAGTTTATACAGTATCCTGCCTACTAATTTTAAAGAATATTATGTGGAACTATGCATTTTACACATTTTTTGTTTCGTACAGGGCCTAAAATGTAAAAATTGCCGTTGGCCGGTAGCATTTTTATGAATTCTAACAATGTAATACTGTGAGAACATGAACGTGAACAACGCTCGGGACAGCACTGCATCGTCACGAAGGTTTAAGCCTTGCCAATTTAAATATCCAAGTGCAAAAAGACGTGAAAGGGAACTCAATTCATCACTCAGAAAGCCGTGAATACTGAATTGAGCTCTCTTTAACTTCTTCTTGCGCTTGAACGGACAAATCCACACAAATTATGTCAAAATACCCGGCAAGTATCCCTGTATACAGTCGGTTAAGTGAACGTAAACAGCTGAGAAAGTAATCGCATGTGTATCAGTACCAGTATATTGGATCCGTGCATCCGCTCTTAAAGAGACAGCAGCCTAATATTCCTGTGACTGTCTGTGTTTTTAATGTTAATCAGACAACAAAAGACAAAGAACAATCACTCAGTGCTCTAGACTAAATCACTTTTGTAACTTTAATAAGGAATAATTATGGTAAAAAATATTTATGGCCAGTACATTTTCTCAAGTCTCCAGCCATTGGCAGGTGTGGCTAAGATTAGTTTTAGGCACTGGTTTCATACATACGGAGCCCATAAACGGACAAAAAAATATGAGATGGGAGAAAAAAATTATATTTCAAGGTTTTTGCATTCTCTCACATAACATTTGAGTTTTTGCGAGCGAACACAAAGTTACTTGGGAGAATGCAAAACTTTTAATTTCAGCTTTATTCATTCCAATTTTTTTTTTATAGCTTTAGTTAATACTGTTTCAGAATGTAAAGTCAAGCACATTGCATCATGGGATAGTTTTACATTTATACTGTTGTATATTGCACATTTTTGGCAAATGTTACAGAGAAGTCGTCCACATATGCCATTCACACTGCGGATTTGCATCCCGCATATAGTATGGGTAGTATAGTAGTATGCCACTCCGAACATACTCTCGGTGAAGAAGTGTGCTCAATCAATCCTCTTGAAACTGGGAACAAACCTATTTACCAAGGGCCTCCCCTTATTCCCGCCCACATTACTTCCCAGCCAATAGCTGCTCTCGCAGATCATGGTGTCCGGAGTTTGATTTCTCCATGATGTAGGTGTAGTTTTGCTTTGAGATCATCGCTGCGTCTGTGTTGCCGCCACAACTCTAGTCCTACTGAGAATCGTAGTCCATGTACAGACTTCAAAATGGTGCCAAAATACGAGAGATGACGACTCTTGCAGTGAAATATTCTGTTTACATAAAAAGAAGTTAAAAGTAAAAATATAACATAAGGCTACTAGTTTTCTCTTGATCAGATGAAGATAAAAAAAAAAGATGTAAATACTGATAGTTTCTATTAAATTCTTTATCATTTCATGATGTATTGTACTTATGAAATATTGGGACCTGAGGCAATTTGTTTTTTGTAGTTTTATTTTGTATGGTTTTGTGTTTGCTTTCATTTCTCAGCTGTATGAAATAAAGAACATACTGTGAGAGACGTCTGCGTGTGTTTGTGTGCCCACAGTAAGCCACTTTCCACCAATGAGGTATAAAGTACTTGAATATCCTCATGAACTGAACTTTTTTTCAGCAAATTGTCAGTGCAAGGATGTGCTCAACCGTCAGAAATGGTTTAGTCAACTCAGAAAATAAATCCATGTATAAAATATAATTAGTCTGTTTATTTTCTGTGTGCTTTGCCATTTTTGAAACCCTGTTATTAGTTTCTCATAAATGAAAGAAAATATTATTTTTAAATAAATGTATTTTTTTAATTGTTTTAAATTAATTTAATATTTAAATATTATATATATATATATATATATATATATATATATATATATATATATACTCACCTAAAGGATTATTAGGAACACCTGTTCAATTTCTCATTAATGCAATTATCTAATCAACCAATCACATGGCAGTTGCTTCAATGCATTTAGGGGTGTGGTCCTGGTCAAGACAATCTCCTGAACTCCAAACTGAATGTCAGAATGGGAAAGAAATGTGATTTAAGCAATTTTGAGCGTGGCATGGTTGTTGGTGCCAGACGGGCCGGTCTGAGTATTTCACAATCTGCTCAGTTACTGGGATTTTCACGCACAACCATTTCTAGGGTTTACAAAGAATGGTGTGAAAAGGGAAAAACATCCAGTATGCGGCAGTCCTGTGGGTGAAAATGCCTTGTTGATGCTAGAGGTCAGAGGAGAATGGGCCGACTGATTCAAGCTGATAGAAGAGCAACTTTGACTGAAATAACCACTCGTTACAACCGAGGTATGCAGCAAAGCATTTGTGAAGCCACAACACACACAACCCTGAGGCGGATGGGCTACAACAGCAGAAGACCCCACCGGGTACCACTCACCTCCACTACAAATAGGAAAAAGAGGCTACAATTTGCACGAGCTCACCAAAATTGGACAGTTGAAGACTGGAAAAATGTTGCCTGGTCTGATGAGTCTCGATTTCTGTTGAGACATTCAGATGGTAGAGTCAGAATTTGGCGTAAACAAAATGAGAACATGGATCCATCATGCCTTGTTACCACTGTGCAGGCTGGTGGTGGTGGTGTAATGGTGTGGGGGATGTTTTCTTGCCACACTTTAGGCCCCTTAGTGCCAATTGGGCATCGTTTAAATGCCACGGCCTACCTGAGCATTGTTGCTGACCATGTCCATCCGTTTATGACCACCATGTACCCATCCTCTGATGGCTACTTCCAGCAGGATAATGCACCATGTCACAAAGCTCAAATCATTTCAAATTGGTTTCTTGAACATGACAATGAGTTCACTGTACTAAAATGGCCCCCACAGTCACCAGATCTCAACACAATAGAGCATCTTTGGGATGTGGTGGAACGGGAGCTTCGTGCCCTGGATGTGCATCCCACAAATCTCCATCAACTGCAAGATGCTATCCTATCAATATGGGCCAACATTTCTAAAGAATGCTTTCAGCACCTTGTTGAATCAATGCCACGTAGAATTAAGGCAGTTCTGAAGGCGAAAGGGGGTCAAACACAGTATTAGTATGGTGTTCCTAATAATCCTTTAGGTGAGTGTATATATATAAACCCTGTTATTTCTCATAAATTAAAGAAAATATTATTTATAATATTGCTTTATTAAAACATCTATACATAAACAATTACAAATTCAGAAGAGCAATTGTGAAATGTTGCATTTCGTGATCTTGAAGTAGAGCCTCAAAAACACAGAGATACTTTTGCATAGGAATATATTGACAACGTCCTCTAACTAATATTACATGTACTATATTCTAGGAAAATTCAGAGAAGTGCACAGTTCTGAGTTTAAGTTTTCTTCTGTCTCTTTGATGGCTTTTCATCAGCAGTCTTCCTCTTCTCCGGCTTCTGATTGGTCACTGCGTGTGTTGCATCCATCAGACTGAACTCCTGTATTAATGAGGGCTGAATCTGATTGGCCACGGCCCATGCCCATAAACACTGCTCCACCCGGTGAGGAGTCCAGTCCTGCTGACCGTCCACTAGACCGGAAATAAATACTATAGTAAGATCCTAATAAAGAAATATTTAAGCTTAATGTGTGTATCTTACCTCTATTAAGCTGGGATGATTTATGCAGCATTTTCTGGAGGAAAAGTGCATAATGTTTGGCCGTGTACTCGACCGGTCTGAGCTCTGCGATGCTCTCCACGGCTTCATCAGCCATGAAGGCCACTTCACCTGGAGCGCCGGCCGCCAACACGGCTGATGGAGACAGTTTGCTGTGGTTTAAATGTGGTTTATTACAGTTATTGCATGACTGGATAGGTGTGTGTGTACCTGAGGCTGTTGCTGGCCCGACACCTTTGAGTTTGCACAGCTCTGTAATTGCCGCTTGGACATCGGGCAACAAACCGAATGCTTTGCTGGTGGAGCTTTGAACCGCCTCCTCGCTGTTCGAGCCAATGAGCTGCTGCAAACGTGGCCTGAACTTCCCTTTCTGAGAGGGAGCAGCCATCATCATCATCATCATCATCATCAAAGAGAGCCATGCATTTTGTGCATAATAGTCATATATGTGTCTGAACGGATATCATAAGAGTGATCGTCACTGCGTGCAACCAATTTCTGTGTTTCTCTCTAATTACACAGGGCATGAATCTGTTTCTATTGTGCTTACAGTCAGTTTCCACTCCATGATCTTGACGAGCTCAGCATGTGTGAGGGAATGCTGGGATCGAGCGGAGATCGCTGCGGGAAGCTCCTCCTGAAACCTGGGAAAAACAGACAATGTCACTAAGATTTCCTGCAATTGTATTATATTATGATGCAAATACAACAATGAACAAAAAATACACTGTAGGTGTGTATTTCTGAGAACTCAAGTCTATTTTTGTGGTTGTTTTTCGAGTGAAGCTGCATTTAAGGTGTCAAATGGCATGTTAGATAGTAATGATGAGCAGGCAAACATGAAGTAAAATGAACAAGATAAAATTAATACAAATATTTTAAAATGTATATAAGTTAACCATATTTTAATTACTATAATTTATCATTCACTTTAAATATATGTATTTTAGAAATGTATATGATTATTAATACAGAAATTAATATTCAATTCTATTCCGATGCATAAAAAGACATTTGAGGAACTGTATTGTTCATGTGAACATTTAAATGTTTTCCATATCAAATAGAGGCAATGCTAGTTGTCACATAATTGGCTAATTATGATGCGTTGGCACAAATTATGAATTAAAACCTATATAATTTAGAATTAACAGTATTTTATTTTATATAATTTATTATTATTTTACATGTATATATTTTAGACATTAATATTCGTAAATTATATGATTATTAATATAAATTTTCAATTCCATTCTGGTGCAAATACAATAATGAACATAAAAATACATTTTACGTCTGTGTTTGTAAGAACTCAAACCATTTGTCCAGTTGCAGGAGCTTTCCAGAAGCCTTGCCCTTTCCAGCAGATTTAGCTTGTATCACAGTCCAGTATTTCCCATAAACCCCTCTCCACACAGCTGGATCTTCACAGGTAAACAGTCTCGCATCCACAGGCATGACTGAGAGAGAAGAGAGAGATAATGCGCGCACACAGTTTATAACATTTACTGCAGATCTCAAACAAGCACGCCAAATAACAGCATATTATCATACCAGGATGTGTTATGATAAATATCCCTTTTAACGGCGTTTTTTAACAATTTTCAGTCCTCCAGCAGTGTGACAAACTCGAGCGGCGTGACTGAAGCAGCGCGCGCCTCGTGAGGGGAAGTGACGGCAGCGGCAAACGTAAACAATAATTCTACATCCGCTTCTCATGAACGGACACACTTGTTTTTAAAAGGGTAAGTTCTGTGCGGTTATTCCAGCAATATCCAAACTCATATTACAACTGAACATTCATGTCCGGAAACATGATAAGCTGAAGTATGGTGTCGAGCGGCAGGAGTTGTTGCTGCTGTACTGAGGTGTTTCTGGAGCAGTGTGACACTTCTGTTCACTGCCACGAGCTCTATAAGACAAACTTACTCATATTTACTACATATATTATTCCACTCACAAAAAGTACAGCTGTAATGTCATAGTATTGCAAGAAGAATTACATTTTTATATCCTCGAAGCACCAATCGGCCAGCATAAATGAATATGAATAGTTCAAATCCTTATAGAAAATCGCATTTAATTGACCTTTCTGTGCATTACAATAACACACAGAAAACACTGCGTTGATTTGCTTAATGATAATAAAAAATAAACCTACATTGCAGTCTAGAGAAATTGATCAGAATAACAGTAATAATATAAAAACCTATATTGCAGTGCAGTAAAATGGATAAGAATATCAATAATAATATATACATCTATATTGCAGTGCAGTAAAATGGATAAGAATATCAATAATAATATATAAATCTATATTGCAGTGCAGTAAAATGGATAAGAATCTCAATAATAATATATAAACCTATATTTCAGTGCAGTAAAATGGATAAGAATATCAATAATAATATATAAACCTGTATTGCAGTGCCGTAAAATGGATAAGAATAACAGTAATAATATATAAACCACATTGCTGTGCCGTAAAATGGATAAGAATATCAATAATAATATATAAACCTACATTGCATTGTAGTAAAATGGATAAGAAGAATAGTAATAATATATAAACCTACATTGCAGTGCCTTAAAATGGATAAGAATATCAATAATAATATATAAATCTATATTGCAGTGCCTTAAAATGGATAAGAATATCAATAATAATATATAAATCTATATTGCAGTGCAGTAAAATGGATAAGATTAACAGTAATAATATATAAACCTGAATTGCGGTGCAGTAAAATTGCAGGCAGACAGCAGCAGATATACAACATGCAATGAAAAATACAAATATGGTAATTATATAACCATAATATAATCTGAACAAGATATGTATTATTATTATTAAAAATAAATTGCATGCTTCAGATTATATCAATTGCATAAAATATAAAAAAAGGTTTTATAAAAACATCTCATTAAGTTTTACTGCTAATATGATTTGTAAAATTGCATTGTTTCATTAATATTGCTTCTCTGCTAGTGATATTGCTTCCTTGTTTCTGTTCTGCAGGTCAGTGTGTAATTCCATATGAAGATGTTAAACTCGTTGGTGTGGATGTGTGCGTGACGTCACGCACAGACGGTCACGAGAAGTGGTTTTGTTTTCGCCTTGAGCTGTGCGTGACGAACACAGATGGTGAGATAAAATACCTGTATATAGTCATGTTGCAATAACATTAATAATCCCTTAGATGTTTGTCATTTTACCACCACTAATCATTTCTAGAAATGTCTTTTTTGATCTGCTTATTCAGATATAATCTATAAAGAATAGTTTAATCATTCATGTATATTTGTGATTAAATAATAAACACATTGATGGAATGTGTTTGTTGTTTCTGGCCTCGTTTTCCCGAAGGTCTTAGCGTGGAGCGAATGAGAAAGTTGGAGGTTATTTGAAGTGTTTTTCTCAACACACAAAAGCGTAAGTGTGAACTGCTTATCTTATTCATGTATGCTTTGACATGTATTGCTAAATGAATAAGATCAGATAAATGCACGTCCACCATGAGATGTTGGAGTTGATGAATGTGCTGTCCACCTGCTGGCCAGAGAAGGATCTGCAGCAGCTTCATCTCTCGGTGTCTTTCAGCTTGAGATGGAGAAGATGAACAGGGTCAACGCCATCAGTGGCCGTACCATGTTTTGTCACCTGGATGCTCCTGCCAACGCCATCAGTGTGTGTCGGGATGCTACGCAGGTGAAAATCACACTATGTTCTTGCCACAAGCTCTAATATATATTTTTTGTGGTTGTTTACATGACTTTTTAAATGTAGCCCATTTCAAAATAGAAGAAATGGTACACCAAAAAAAGTTAGATATTGCTAGTAAATTTCACAAACAATTACAAAGAAAGTAACACTTATAATTAAATGTGAAATTTTGAAGTAGAAAGACTGAAATGGTATTTTCTTGTAAAACTTACTCCAGGCAGTTCACTTTTTATGAACTAATTATGAATAAGAAAAAAATGGGAACAAGATGAAATTATTATAATATTATAATATAATTTAACAATATTTTAATTTATTTAAACTTATTTTAGTGCTGTCACTAGATTTAATTTTTTTTTATTAATTGCACATTTTACTGTAATTAATCGTGATTGATTGCACCTAACATTGAAGTTAATATATTGTTATATTGTAATAATTTAACATTTAATCTCCAAATTAATGTGGAAGCAACATAAAGACAGTATGTTTTAAATATTTGATCTAACAGGTAGGAAATGTACAGAAAATGAATAAAGTTATCAAACCCTTAACAGTTTCCACTACATAATTATAAATTAAATATAGATTAATTTTATTAAAGCTACAAAAGTTATTCAGTCAAGAGCAGTGAATATTTTTCTCTTTTCATTTTGTTATTTGAACTAAAAATGAACAACACTTCTATAGCCTTTTATTAATCTTAGATAATGTTAATTTCAGCATTTACTAATACATTATTAAAATCAAAAGTTGTATCTGTAAATGTTATTTAATGGACTTGAACTAACAATGAACAACACTTCTATAGCATTTATTAATCTTAGTTAATGTGAATTTCAGCATTTACTAATACAGTATTAAAATCAAAAGTTGTATCTGTAAATGTTATTTAATAGACTTGAACTAACAATGAACGTTATGTTAATAAAGATTATTGTATTGCTTATTGTTAGTTAATGCATTAATTAATGTTACGTAATTAGATTTGTACTTGTAATTTATATTGTTATTAATATGTAAATTAATATTCAATCTGTCAATCAATAATAAATTGTCAGTAATAAATATTCATATATTTAAAATTCTATTTTTGGGTAATGTCATTAGATACAGTGAACTTGTGATTGATCACATGTTTCAGGTGGTGGTTGCCGGGCGGAATATTTTCAAGATATACGGTCTGGAGGAAGATGGTTTCGTGGAGCGTCTGAACCTGCGCGTGGGACGCAAACCCTCGCTGAACTTCAGCTGCGCAGACGTCATGTGGCATCAGATGGAGGAGAACCTGCTGGCCACCGCCGCCACCAATGGAGCCGTGGTGACGTGGAACCTGGCGCGCCCGTGCCGTAACAAACAGGAGCAACTGTTCACAGAACACAAGCGCACGGTCAACAAGGTCTGCTTTCACCCTACTGAGGTCAACATGCTGCTGTCCGGCTCTCAGGACGGGTTCATGAAGTGTTTTGACCTGCGAAAGAAGGAGAGCGTCAGCACGTTTTCTGGTACGCACAAACACAAGTCGAAGCATTTACTGCTTAGGCAATGCTAAAAAGTATCATTTAAAAGTAATAATTCACTCTACGAAGCCATCTGAGCAACTATTTTCAGTGCATTTTAATATGAGAAGCAAATCTGCAGCTTCTTAGACACTAAACAGATTTTGATTGGACGCTACAGAGATATGGAAGCTGTGCACAATGTGAACATCGTTCTGTGTTCCTGCAGGTCAGTCTGAGAGCGTGAGGGATGTGCAGTTCAGTATGAAGGATTATTTCACGTTCGCGGCTTCGTTCGAGAATGGAAACGTGCAGCTGTGGGACATCCGCAGACCCGACCGTTACGAGAGGATGTTCACCGCTCACACCGGCCCCGTCTTCTGCTGTGACTGGCACCCTGAGGACAGGTGTGTGTGCTTGACTTAAGGTCAACCTGTAGTCAACGATTTTATGCCTTAAAACTCATCTTTGATCACCAAAATTACATATTTAAACGTTTTTTTCTTGAAAAAAAAATGTCTTCATGCCTTAAAATAGCTTGAATGTAGCTCTACACCCTTGCCGGCACTATGAATATGCAAATGAGCCCCGCCTCCACTCACTCACAGCAGCTCAGAGATCCACTCGTTGACGATCACACGTTGATCTGATTGGTTACAAGGTAGTTTGTGAGGTCAGAAACACCAGCGATTTCAAACCACGTTTTTGAGACTAAAAAGATTAAAAAGATTGTTTTGTCTAATTTCAATTGGTAAAAGGTTACACATTAACTTTCTCACTCTTTTTGGATCAGTTGTGTGTATATATATATATATAAGTCCCATCTGTCTCTTGTAGGGGTTGGCTCGCAACAGGCGGACGTGACAAGATGGTGAAAGTCTGGGACATGTCGACCAATCGCGTGAAGGAGATCTACTGCGTTCAGACCATTGCGTCGGTGGCCAGGGTGAAGTGGCGTCCGGAGCGGCGCTTTCACTTAGCCACCTGCTCCATGATGGTGGACCACAACATCTACGTGTGGGACGTCCGTCGGCCATTCATCCCCTTCGCCACGTTCGAGGAGCACAAAGACGTGACTACGGGAATCGTGTGGCGGCACCAGCATGACCCCTACTTCCTTCTGTCGGGGTCCAAGGACAGCACGCTGTACCAGCACATGTTTAAAGACGCCAGCAGGCCCGTCGACCGCGCCAACCCTGAAGGACTCTGTTTCGGGTTGTTCGGCGACCTGGCGTTTGCTGCTAAAGAGAGTCTGATGACTGGTGAGTGACCCTTGTGACTCAGTTAAAGGTGCTGTATGTAACTTTTCCTCTCTACTAAAGCATACAAATATAAGCGTTTGCATATATTGAGGAAACATGCTAAGTTCACATACTCGTTTCTCTGAAAAACACTTCTACAGCAAGTTATTTTTATACTGCACATTGCCAATTTTCATTGTCCATTGCGCTCGTTCCTTTTGCGTGTGCTCAAACTGGCAACCCTTATGAGCACCAATTTGTCCAGTCTGAGGAGCAGGTGACGGGAGAAACGACGATCTCCGATATTTTGAATTGGACTGCAGTACCTATTTCGACCACTAGTTGTCATTCTTACAGACTGCACCTTTAAATTGTTTATCGACATTGATTTCTTATTAGAACATTGCCTTTCTTCATAGCTCCCCCTTCTGTAGGGGATGTGGGGCGTAAAACCTACCCAGGAGGCGATCGGCGGTACCCCATCTTCTTCTTCAAGAAGCCCGATGTGACGGAGCAGTTTGCGCAGGTGTCCAGCGCGCTCAGTGTGTTTGAGAGTGAAGCGGGCAGCAGCATCGGCATGGACTGGTTTATTAACACTGCACAGAGTTACCTACTTAGTGGAAAACCCTTCGCCGAACTCTGTGAGCACAACGCTCAAGTCGCCAAGAGACTCAACAGACTGCAGGTACACACAGATTTATTGTTGTTGTATTGTTTAAACTTGTTTTGACTGCTGAAGCCATTTTGGTAACGCTTTATTTTACAGTGTCCTTGTTACATATGTTACATGTACTTACCATAGTAATAACAGTAAATGATGCATAATTACATGCAACTAACCCTCAACCAAACCCTAACCCTATAGTAAGTACATGTACTTACATGTGTAATTACACTGTAACAATGACACCTTAAAATAAAGTGTAACCGCCATTTGTCTTGAAATATTAACTTAAAGTCCCCCCTGAGATTTCACGTTGATATTGTTATAATTTAACAACACGTTCACATGTTCAAGGTTCTCTAGTGATGGTTTTCTTTTCTTTATAAACTTTATTTAGTTTTCTGATAAGGCATACACTGTCATGGTTCTGTCACTCCTGCTTTTGTTACTAGTTCTGTGTGGTGACAGAACTATGACATTTCCTGTCTGTCTTGTGTTTTGTTAGTTTGTGCTGGACACACACCAAAAGATAATCGGGCTGATTTTGGGCCGATTTCCCCCCTTCCGACAATCCTAGCAATGTCCCGATTATCTTGATGGTTCAACAGATTATCTTATCAGATTTTCTCTTGGTGTGAGGTGTGTTAAGAGTGTCCGAACCTGCTCGGACGAACGTCAGATCGCAAATCGTAAATATTCAACATGTTTAATATTTACGATCAGAAATCCTGATGTGTGGGGGGGGGAACCCCGAGGACAAACGTGCGCACGTTCTGGAGATTATCACGTGAAACAAAACAATATCCAATCAGAAAGCGAAATGATGGAAGACACGCGTCATTCTCACACACACACACTCTCGCAGGAAGCTGAGTGTTAAGATTTAGTATTCATAAGTGTAAATTTGGAGGAAACAAGCCTTTGTTTTTCATTTTAAGAGCAGAAATTTTACAATACCTAAACACAATATTGGGTTTGAAAAATAAGAAAGCTGCAAAGTGCGTTTCAATCCGTAAACATTTTCAAATTTTTGTTTAACTTTTAAGTTTGTCACTGATTATGTATATGTCTTTTTATGTTTGTTTATCGGCTTACTCTTTGTACCCCCCTGACTGTAATTGTAATTCTTAAAATCAATTAAAAAAAAAAAAAAGAAGAAGCTGAGTGTTAAGGGTTCAGTGAGGTTCTATAGAGGGATTAAATAACTTTTTCTAAAGAGACAATAAATCCAATAAAGAATAAATAAAGACAATAAAGAATGAATATATTTCTGTATAAGAGGTTATATAATGATGGGTACAATGTTTTTTTTTTCACGTGAATTTTCTGTGAAAATCTTTCCAAACACTTGCAATTTCTTCCTGCATATCGTCCGCCATGCTTATTCTGAAGTCTCGCGATATTTTGCGAGATTTCCTGTGTTCACAGTCGAGACTCTGGTTGAAGATGTGTGTGGTGTGCTGTCTTTGTCACATCATGGCACACCACACACTATAGGAGCAAAACGCTTAAATCTAGGATTTTTTGTCCCCATGTTTGTGGTCTATCACATTTTGAAAATCTTATAAGATGTAAAAAATCTTTTGGTGTGTACCCAGCATTGGTTTCATGTGAGCACATGGCTCCTGATTATTCCTGTGCCATGTGCTTTCTGTCTAATTGTTAGCTCCTCCCTTCTCGTTATTTGTTTAGTAATTAACATTCCTCACCTGTTGTCTCGTTACCCTTGTGTGTGTTTCCTTTATAGCCTCCTTTGTGTTTTCAGTCTGGTGCTGGTTCGTTTGTCTAAGTTCCTGTTTCTTGTTCCTAGTGTTTTTGCCTTGTTAGTATTTGTTCTGTTTTTTTCCCCCACATGGGAGTTTTGTTTATACTTTGTATTTTGTTTGGTTGGTTAATTAAAATCTTACTTTTGTTTTCCTGCAATTGAGTCCTCTACATTCTAACATATCAAAAGTGGCAATAAAATAATGTAAAAATTGTCAAAGAAAAATATCCCTGATACGTAAAATTCTGAAAGGTCCCAAAAGATCTCAGGTTTTTTACATCAAGAAGACATAAACAAAAAAACAGATGAACTAAATAAAAAATAAATAAATAGACATTTTAAAAAGTTACAAAATCTTATACAGTGCATAAGAGTATATTCTCTAGTGGTTTAATACAGGCTTCCATATTTTCCTGAATAAATCAAACTTGTCATTGCTGATAAATTGTATAATGTATAATGTTCACCAGCTCTGATGTTTCTGATGTCACATGACATGCAGATAAACAAATAAAACATTTCATATCAGTGTATCATTTTGATTTAAAGTTTTGTTATTGTAGTGATCATTTTTTATTTTTAAAAGTAAAATGAAGCAAATATTTAAAAATTAAAATATTTATATATTTTATATATTTTTTGTCAATTTTAATTATTAGACAAATTGTTAGACCTCATAAACCATTTTAGAGGACTTTTAATGAGTTTTGATTTGTGTTTGTGTGCTATACAGGAATCGACCACATGGACGATGCTGCGAATTATGTTTTCCGAGCCGGCTAATCCGTCCTTGTCAACCAATCACAATCTGAATAAGTCAGGAAACCTTCCGCTCGTCAACAGGTACTGATATTACCCTGTGATTTTGGATTTCTGAATCCTCTTATATACTGTTCATGGTTGCTCAGTTGTGTCTTTTCCCTGCATCCTGCACTGTAGCTTCAGTATGAAGGAGATGAGCGCTGCTCTCAATGAGAGAAACAAGGAAAACAGACAAGACAACATACACAGCTTGGAGACCAACCTCAACAACAATGATGGTGAGACAGACGTATAACATGCAGGGAAGCATCTGCATCCTGATGAGAAACCAGGATGGAAATGCCACTTGTTTGTTGATTTTTTTACCAAGTTATACTCAGTTAGATTGTGTTTACAGTGCAAACCTCGTGCTTGCTCTCAAAACTTTTGTGTTTCCCCAAGAAACTTTGCTTTTGTTTACAAAATGTTGTGATTCCCAGAGAAACTTTGCTTTGGCTTCCAAAACCTTTCCTCAGAAACTTTTGCGTTTGTTTGCACAACCCTTGCATTTCCCTGAGAAACCTTGTTCTTTCTCGTAAAACCTTTGCCTTTTACCAAAATACTTTGTGTTCGCTTGCACTAAAAGAAACTTTGCACTTTCTCGCAATGAACTCAAAAGTTTTGTGAGTGAGTGCAAAGTTTTGAGTGAATGCGAAAGAGAACGCAAAAGCATTGAATTTTTTCTATTTTTGAAATTCATTTTTCCATCACCATGTCCTTTTAGAATAAAAAAAAGTCAATTGATTAAATCTTAAAACTCCATGGGCATTTTTATGATGAATATACTCATGTTGTTCCAAACCTACATCATGATTGTCATTGAGAAATGTCTTAAAGGAACACACTGACTTTTTGGGACTTTATCTTATTCACCGTATCCCCCAGAGTTAGATAAGTCCATACACACCCTTCTCATCTCCGAGCCGTAACTCTGTCTGACGCACCCACCGCTAGCCTAGCTTAGCACAAAGACTGGAGGTAAACGGCTCCAGCTAGCATACTGCTCCCAATAAGTGACAAAATAACGCCAACATTTTCCTATTTACATGTTGTGATTTGTATAGTCACAGCGTGTACGAATAACAAGGTCACATGAGACACAGCCATCTTCTAACCGTATACATACTGGGAACTATATTCTCAGAAGGCGAAGCGCTGCTACTTCTGCGGAGTGATTAGCGCAACATCTGAAAAGCACCGTCACCGTCAACAAAACCAACGAGACTAGCTAGCTAGTAGCTAGTAGCGAGCAAATCACCCCGCCCAAGTAGCAGCGCTTCGGCTTCTGAGAATATAGTTCCCAGTATGTATACGGTTAGAAGATGGCTGTGTCTCATGTGACCTTGTTATTCGTACACGCTGTGACTTTACAAATCACAACATGTAAATAGGAAAATGTTGGCGTTATTTTGTCACTTATTGGGATTAGTATGCTAGC
Organism: Squalius cephalus; assembly: GCF_949319135.1. Classification (NCBI taxonomy): domain Eukaryota; kingdom Metazoa; phylum Chordata; class Actinopteri; order Cypriniformes; family Leuciscidae; genus Squalius; species Squalius cephalus. Next base: position 4,204,835 of record NC_137146.1, on the reverse strand, counting down.
TGGAGCCGTTTACCTCCAGTCTTTGTGCTAAGCTAGGCTAGCGGTGGGTGCGTCAGACAGAGTTACGGCACGGAGATGAGAAGGGTGTGTATGGACTTATCTAACTCTGGGGGATACGCTGAATAAGCTAAAGTCCCAAAAAGTCAGCGTGTTCCTTTAAATTTCAGTCTGTTCTTCTAGAATAGCAATTACTATATGATTTCATTGTATAGAAAATAATAACTTTGACATTCTTCTAAACTTGTTCCACAGAAGAATAACCTGTATATGATGACAGAATTGTCTTTTTTTTTTTTTTGGTGAAGTAACCCTTTAAACACCCCAGGGATAATGGTTTTGCTCAGATTTTGATTCTTGTAATTATGCTTCACAGTCTCTTCAGCTGCCAGAAAAACCTTACAAACACTAAAGCTGTAGATAAAGATCTGTGTGTGTGTGCGCAGAGAACGAGGAGACGGAGGGCAGCGAGGGTCAGCAGGATTATCTGTTTGGAGATGCTGAACTTGATGATGATGATCTCTACAGCATGGAGCACGATAACCAGGCAGGTCAGTCAACACCCCAACACATCTCACAGATCCGTGATATACAAAGAGAAAAAACAAGATTTGGGTCTCTCCAGCCGAGGAGCCCGAGTACCTGCTCCCTCAGGAGGCGTTCCCGTTACGCCACGAGATCATGGACCATCCCTCGGCCCCGGAGCCGGTGCAGGAGAAGCCCGAGTCGCCCCACGTGAGCGGCAGCGAGGCCGAGAGCATGTGCCTGACTCCCATGGAGTCCATCAGTCTCATTTCTGTCTCGCAGCTGCTTTTCTCGCCCCACCTGCCGCCCAAGTTCTTCTGCCCCATTGTGAAGGAGATGCTGTGTTACTACGCCGAGCAGGGCGATGTGCAGATGGCCGTGTCTGTGCTGATCGTGCTGGGAGATCGCATCCGTAAGGAGATCGACGAGCTCACGCAGGTGAGGAAGAGCATGTTTAAAGGGATAGTTCACTTTGAAATTCAATTTTGGTATGTTTTAGCTTACCTCAAGGGCATCCAAGATGTAGGTGTCTTTTTTTCCGCAGTAGTTTCAATTTTTTAGGTCAAACCGTTCTTGTCTGTCAGTCATATAATGCAGGTCTATGGTCACTGTCTCAAAGAGCATGCACAGAGTCCAAATTAAAACAATTCCCCATCGTCCAAATTAAACAATTCCCCATCGTAAGTACACATTGATGGCCTAAGACACGAAACGAGCGGTTTGTGTGAGAAAACGAACAGTGTTTATATCGTTTTTACCTCTTATCCACAGCCACGTCAAAGTGATCTGTATGCGGACTGGTGCATAGACATATATACACTAGATGTCGCATTAAAGTCATTCGTTCCAATGAACTGCCGTAGCCAAGGCGACATCTAGTGTATATATATATCTATGCACCAGTCTGCGTACACGTCACACACCAGGATGCGCTCGCGCCCTCAGATCACTTGGACGTAGCTGTGAATTTCAAAGTGAACTATCCCTTTAAGAACTGTCAAAATGTATTTCTATAACACATTTAAAAGCAACAGAGTTGCACCAAAGTGCTGTACAATAAAACATTGAGCATATAAAATGAAAGCATAAAAAGAAACCGTACAAGCATACAAAAAATAAGCATTTTTTAAAAAAAACTTGAAGAAACTGTAGATTTCTTCATTGCATGTCTCTCTGAAATGCTTAATTCTGATTGGTCAGTCGTGACATTCCGAGGTCAGTTATTCCCTAATAATAATCCTCGTCAATAGCTGTATAATCACTGCTCAGTATTTGAGGCCGCCGCTTCTTCCATGTCTTTCGTGTCATACCGTATGAGTTTTTCCATTCCGCTGCGCTACTTTTCCATTGTTTTTCTATGCAAACACACTAAACGGGCATGTTTAACCATTGAGCACACTTCACGTGTTTTCAGTTTAACTTCCCTGCAACTTATGCAACTGCAAAAGGGTTCAGCGGAAAATAAATGTTGGAATACTTCAGTACACTTACGGTGTTTGTCTTGTTGCTAAAATGATTTTTGTACACAATAATGGATTGTAAGATAAACAGGAACATTTTTTTTCTTCTCAAACCAATATTTCATGTCCCCGTCATTATTAATGTGATGGAAATACGACGGTACGTTATCTCTTAAAGGACAAGTTCGGTATTTTACACTTAAAGCCCTGTTTACAGATTGTTTCTGATGAAATAGAACGGTTAAGATTAAAATTTGGACACATGCTGCTGTCCCGAGAATTTTAGGTTTCTTTCGCTTCCCCCCCCCCCCACCAGTAGACTGGGTGTATAGGTGCACTGGAACATTCCTTCCTAAAATGCATTAAACTTTCGTTTACAAAGACGTGAAACTCACCGAGTGGTCAGGGGTGTTCACTGATATGCTCATACAAAAATCGCTGCAAAAGATGCTTTCCAACAGGTTTTATCGTAGTTTTTGTCCAACTCCATTGACTTGTATTGAAAGAGCTGTGTGAGGTACGGTATTACTCCGCCGCTTCTTCTTCTGCTTCTTCTGTGTATTCAGTGAAATGCCAGCGGTTTGCTTGCAATCGGCAAATGTGCATTGTCGCCACCAACTGGGCTGGAGTGTCTATTATTCAAGCTCTCAACGGAAGAATCTACGGGTGTGAGACGTTTGGAAAAATAGATCCACAGTTTTACAACGAATGGTAAAACACTTGTTGGAAAGCATATTTTGCAGCGATTTTTGTGTGAGCATATCAGTGAACACCCCTGACCACTCGGTGAGTTTCACGTCTTTGTAAACGAAAGTTTAATGTGTTTTAGGAAGGAATGTTCCAGTGCACCTAGACAACCATTGTGGGGGTGGGGGGGGGGGGGGGGGGGAGCGAAATAAACCTAAAATTCTCGGGACAGCAGCATGTCCAAATTTTAATCTTAACCGTTCTATTTCATCAGATACGATCTGTAAACAGGGCTTTAAGTGTAAAATACCGAACTTGTCCTTTAAAGTCAGCATAAAACGGAAGTTGCGATAGTCTTTTCTTCCCTGTTGTGACGTATCTGCGAGTGAAACTGCTTCTCGAACAAGGAAAAAAGTAGGGCGGGCTTGATTTTGTCCATTGGTCGATCTCCTGTGAGTATCAGGTTGTCCCGCCCTCGAGCTGCTTTTAATCTTTGATTTAAGATTACATTAATTTAAAAACAATAATGATGCACTCAATGATGCAATAGTGCAATATTCCATTTGAAAAAGTTCGAATTGTCCATTTTGATTCATGGTAACATGATCTCTCACGCGTGTGATGGTTTACTCAGTGTGTTTGTGTGTGTGTTTCAGGAACACTGGTACATGTCCTACATCGATCTACTCCAGCGGTTCGAGCTGTGGAACGTCAGCAACGAGGTGATCAAACTGAGCACGTGCGGCGCCATCATGTGTCTCAATCAAACGTCCACCACTTTACACATCAACTGCAGCAACTGCAAGCGACCAATGAGCAACAAGGGCTGGATTTGTGACAGGTACGACCTCCAAGCTCGGGCTTTCATCTGGTCTTTCTCCTTGTCCAGTTCAAAATCATTTAGTTGAAGTTCATTCGTTTATCTAATTTAACGTTAATCGTTTAACATCAGAGCTCATACGGTTATTAGTGTTTAAAGGTGCCTTTGTTTTCTTTGGCCTTTCAATATTTATGGAAATTGTTATATTGTGTTATGTATATATTGTTTTTTGTACAGTTGTACAGTAAATATTATTTTTGTTGTATTGTTAACTAAAACTTAAACCATAAAAATCATATTCATTACTTGAAATAAATAAACATTAACTATACATATTTTTCTTTAAAAAATTAAAAATTATCAAATACACAACAAAATTACTAAAACCTTTACCAAAATTAAAATGAAAACAGAAAATATTAAAATAAAATTTAATTCAAAATATTAACAAAAACTATAATAGTATATCAATATATCGATATTCGCACTTTGGGTTTTTAGTGTAGTTTAAAAAGTAAAAAAAGTGCTTTATAAATAAATAAAATTAATATTTTAAATTGTTATTATACATTTAATTTGTAAATATATATTATTACAAATATATTTATTATTATTATTTATTTATGATTATATCATTTACTACTTCAATTATATTTACTTTATTTAAAAAACTATCATTTGGGAAAATGGCAACAACAAAAAATGCCTTTTTTTTTGTGTGTAAAATTTCCAAATTATATTTTAATGTATAATAAAAAAAAAAAAAATGGAATAAAATTAAATAATAAATGATATAATAGTAAATAAGTATAATAAATACATTTATGATAATGTAAAATTATTATGTAAATTTTAATTTAAAATGAAATGCATTCATTTTATTTATTTACTAAGTGGACCCAAAGGGTGTGGGTGTGTGTGTGTGTATATATCTATCTATCTATCTATCTATCTATCTATCTATCTATCTATCTATCTATATATATATATATAATATAATATAATATTATGTTGTGTATTGTAACCCTCCATAGGTGCCACCAGTGTGCGAGTGTGTGTGCGGTTTGCCATCACGTGGTCAAAGGCTTGTTTGTGTGGTGTCAAGGCTGCAGTCACGGAGGACACCTGGAACATGTGATGGAGTGGCTGAAACAGTCGAAACACTGTCCGGCCGGCTGTGGACACCTGTGTGAATACACCTGACACCACACACACCTGACGTCACACACTGGACACTAAACACAGGACCAATCAGGCTGCTACTCATAACTAATGATCTGATGATAATCAAACACATATAAGGGAATCTGTTCACTCGAATGTGTGCTAAAACAATCAGTAAGCTTTAGTTTTTGGAGATTTTGTTTTATAAATACAATCTAATGTATGTAATTGAATTACACTCAAGATGCAGTTGGCTTTGGGAATATGATTCATTCACATTGAAAATACTCTGGAAAACTGTGTAAATGAACAACACATGAAATAAACAATAAAGCCAGTCTTTACTAGTCATCTGTGCCATTCTGTGAACATGAGGACTTTAAAAGTGACTTTCTTTGGCAGAATTTGATCTGAATGTTTGCTGATTATATAAAACATATATTTATATATTTTTTGCAGATGCCATTTGCTTTCATATTTTGTTATGCAATGAATCCTAGATGTTTTACAGAACGGACTTCCACTCCTCAGATGTTTTAGTGTCTGTGTTTTATGTCTCGGGTAAGTGTTTTCTCTATAATTATGTTCTTCCAAACAGTTTGATGCTCATGCAAACACTATGCGATACGTCCTACAGATTTAAATGCTTTATTTCCAGACTCGATTTATGTACATTCATGTGACATAATTACAAAACAGACTTTTTCATAATTGAGAAATAATGACAAACAAGCAGATTTACATTTAAAAAATGATCATATAAAATTGATATTCATTGTATTTTTACACATTTTAAAGACAATAAGCTCTTTTAAAAATATAAAACTGACAGTAGCTCCAGCAATACAACCATAAACCTGGATGTGCAGCTGTGGCCTTATTCATGAAACACCAGATAAATTCATTTCTGTATTGAATTGAACTGAATATGGCAGGTCGAGACCCAATGAGAGTATTTAGAGGATACATGGGATTTAAGAGAATACGATTAGACAAACCATTGAGAGTACAGATCATCTGTGGTCTGATTTATGAGAGAAAAAAAAGACATTATTAGGCTTTAAATAGGCATAAAAGAAATCTAATCAAGAGGTTTGATTGGTTGTACAGCAATAAACAGCATCTGTGCTTGCAGTGTCCACACACACATGTATTTCTGTGTTATTCACACTGAATTCCTGACAGGCAGTTCAGATTCTCTGGCTCCGCCCTGTCCGACACAGCTCTGTCTGTGATTGGTCAGTTCTCAGGATGCAGTTATGTACCATGTGACTGGAGCACAGGTGAGATGACCTGCTTGTCATTTTTGGCCACCCTTTGCTCCTCGTTCGGCCTGTCATCTCCATCCGAACTCATGTCACACTGGACCGACACGAGTCGTTCTCTCTGGCCCGTTCCTGTGGCCGTTTGTGTGTTCAGGGTGGTTTTTCACCCTCCGTCAGTAAAAGCGAGTGTCCTGCGAGGATAAACAGATCAGTTGGAAAATAATTCAGAAAAAAAATCTTCTAAAAGTTTGTACGATTGTTTTATATTTTTGAAAGTCTCTTATGTTCAAGACTGCATTTATTTGATCAAAAACACAGTAAAAAAATATGAAATATTATTACAATTTAAAATAACTGTTTCCTATTTGCATGTATTTTAAAATGTAATTTATTCCTGTGATCAAAGCTGAATGTTCAGCTTCATTACTCCAGTCTTCAGTGTCACATGATCCTTCAGAAATCATTCTAATATGCTGATTTGCTGCGAGAAACGTGTATCATTATTATCAATGCTGAAAACAGTTTCTTTGATGAATAGAAAGCTAGAAATCTTTTGTAACACATCTTTACTGTCACTTTTGATCAACTTCAAATGTCAAATACAGTCAAAACAGTTTATGTACACTTGCCCCATTGTTTTGCTTCCTAGAAATGTTTATGCACACATAATGTTGATTGAGGCTGTGTGTGTGTGTGTGTGTGAGAAACTGACCCATTGGCAGCCACTAGGATTCTTCCCAGTTGTGTGAGCTTTTTTCTGAAGCGCTCAGACGCTGGAGACTGTGGAGAACTTCCTTCAGGCTGTCAGCTGGACAGACACACACAATATGAATACACACATCCACGTGAAGGAAACACACACACACACACACAGAAGTCTTACCGAGCTCTGCCATGTGAGACTCCATGTTAGACAGCAGCTGAGAGCACATTAACCCGTCGCCTACGACACAAACATCACAGCGGTTATTAAAACACTGAGGTCTGAAAGATCGAGACATCCAAACAGCCTCAGAGACTTCAGACAACATGACACTTCGGTTCGCTCATCAGTCGGCTCACAAAAAACGCCATTCAAATCTCCATTTAAAAAAAATGGTCCAATTCTCACTATTAACTACGACTTTTGCCTCAATAAACTCCTAATTACTGCTTATTAATACTTAGTTAGGTAGTTGTTATGTTTAGGTATTGGGTAGGTTTAGGGATGTAGAATAAGGTCATGCAGAATAAGGCATTAATATGTGCTTTATAAGTACTAATAAACAGCCAATATCCTAGTAATATGCATGCTAATAAACAACTAGTTAATAGTGAGAATTGGACCCTGATTTAAAGTGTTACCAAAAAATGAAAGTGTTAATGACACAACTTTCAAGATGGATCAAGCATGAGATGCATGTAGCAAGTGCTAATATGCTTCTGTGGTTTGGAGTTAATATTGTGTATCCAATTTACTATTATTATTTATTTATTTTTTGCTAGCAAAACCACCAATGATTTTCCCTTTTTTCTTCAATTGCAAAATAATGAACTGAAAATAGTTCCTCAAGCAAAACTCTAGCAGGCCATTACAAAATATATCAATAAATATATTTTTTTTTTATTTTTTTTTTATATATAAATAGCAAAACACAATTATTAGTGGTTTTGCATGCAAATATTTTTTGCATACTTCATACTCTATAAAATAACAATAACAGTTTTACAGCTGTGTTTAGATTGCAGTGCATTCTGGGAAGTAATTAGTGAATGTCCTCTTGTACATGGATTTATAGCTTTCCTCAATAAAAGCACTGGCATGTTCTGCACACCTTTCCCCGCCGCTCGCGTGTCTTCCTGCGTGAGCTGTGTGTGAGTGTTGCGGAGTGTGTGTAGTTTCCCGCTCAGCGTCTGAACGCGCTGTGTGTTCTCCTGCAGCTCTGCCTGAACACTCTTCCACGACATCTTCTCCTCCATCAGACATCCCTCCATCACGGCACGTAGCTCCTTCTCCTGAGACACCTGAGCCTGGAGAGACTCCACCTCCACACATTGCTACACACACACACACAATAACTAAAGCACTTGCAGTTATTATGTGATAAACCTATGGCACTGTTTGCCACAAACTGTTGCCAGAACAGCTTTTTTTACAACTTCAATTGAATGCATGGCAACCTTTAATCTTAACGTGTTTTATTGTGACCTGTTACACAACTAAATAAATATAGAGTACAGTTATGCTCTAAGATTATTCGTTTAAAGGCAGTTAAACCATATAAACAATACGGTTATATAACAAGAAGCTACCTGAACACTCCCTGTTAACATTTAACAATTATAACATTACTTAGTGAAATAGGCTTAGAAGGTCAACAAGTGCACTACAGGACAGAGGCTTGACACTGCAATCTCGTTGTTTTGACACTGTTAATGATGTTACAGTTCATTAAATAACTGGCTTTAATTCTCATCCCTGACAGAATCTACGGCCCTAAAATCCTCTGCATGCAAATGAGCTTTATACAAGTATTTTGAATGAACTTTGAAGGTGCTATTTGTAATATTGACAGCTAGTGATTTAAATGGAAACTTCAGTCCAAATTCAAAATGTTAGTTGCTTTTTATGTGCTTTTGTATATATATATATATATATATATATATATATATATATATATATATATATATATAACCAGACAAAAGCACATAAAAAGCAACTAACATTTTGAATGTTACTGATACTGAAATGAATATAAATTATATATATATATATATATATATATATATATATATATATATATATATATATATATATAATTATCTTTAATTTATATTCATTTCAGTATCAGTAATTTTAGTACTACAACTTTTTTAGTACTACAACTTTTTAAAGTTTTATTTATATTAATATTTTAATTTATTTCAACTATTTTTGTAGTTTTAGTAACTGTAACACTGGCTCATGTGAAAGGAAGTGATGCGGTCAGTACCTTATGAAGCTGAATGGCCATTTCCTGCATCTCGGCCTCCAGTTGGTCGGCGTACGCCTGCTCTAACGCATCACTGGGCGGCCGGGCGTTACTATGCCAACGGGCTATTGCTGATGTCATCTTCCTCTTAGGACCAAATAGACTATGAAAAGAAAAGCACGACTAGTTAAGTACAATAAAATAAAATGTAACTTTTTAATAAAATAAAAATTAATCTGAATAATTTAAATAATAAAAAATGTTATACAATAAAATTAAATGGGATGCATTTTTAATATAATAAAATGTTATTTTTAATCAAATTAAATAAATCAGATACAATTTTAATCAAACTGAATACAATACAATAAAATCAAATACATTTTAATATATTAAAAAATAATAATAGAAAAGTTCAATCAATCAAATTAATTTCCATCCATCCATTCTCTAAACCATTTGCACCATGTAGGAATATGGGGATGCTGGAACAAGATACAAAAAAAAAGAAAAGAAGAAAAGAGTAACAATAAAAAAAAAATGTAATTAAATGAAGGGTTGCTGAATCTGTGAAGGCAGACTCACGTGATGCCAACTTCCTTGAGGTCGTTCTCAGTGAGTGTGAGGAAGATTCTCAGGTCGATGTCTTGCTCCTCCAGCAGGGGGAGGTACTTACTGAACCCGATCTGCTCCAGAAACTCTGCTAGATCCTGTGACACACACACACACTTTACAGGAACACATCTCCACTAGAAACAAACCTTGTTGTATTATTTTAATTTAATACTGTGAAGCTGCTTTGATACAATTTGTATTGTGAAAAGAACTATACAAATATACTTGACTTGACTTGACTTGACATCTCTACATAACACCCACATGCAAGTGACTAGCACACACACACACACCTTGGGTCCAGTGTATGAAGGCGGAGGTCCAGAGGAAGACGGCGCCTCACGGTATCCTGAGCTGTTATGGGGAATCCTGCCCTTGGAGTGCTGGAGTTTGTTGGACCGACGTGGACAACTCCTCTTTGCTTGATCAGAGTCCTGCAAACATGAATGAGACGTTCAGTGAACAGTTATCGGAGATGTGTGTTGTGATCTGCAGTGATGCATGATGGTTCGGACCTCGTTGCTCTCCAGCGACGCCTCTCTGCTGAGTCCGAGGAGATGAGACAGACCTTCACTGCTGCTGCTGGAGCTCCTCATGGTGGGCATGTCGTGATCAAAGATCAGCTCATCTACACAGACAGTGGACAGAGATCACACTCTAGCGGATGCATCGTCTGAGGATGGACATCTCGCTGAACCGCTCACCTCTACTGCTGTTGCTCTGGCCGTCCAGCTCGTTGATGGGGGAAGTGACGTCACGATTGCAGATTCCCTCGCTCTGATCGCCAGCCTCACGTGAGGTCATGTATCCGGGAGGAGCCACAGGAACCTCTGTAATCAAAGAGCATTTGCACACTACCGTTCGCTTTTGAAAGAAGTCTCTTCTGCTCATCAGGGCTGCATTGATTTGATCAAAACTATAGTAAAAACAGTGAAACATTATCAGAATTTAAACTGTTTTCTATTAGAATATATTTTAAAAGGTTATTTATTATTTACATTATTTATTTCTGATGCAAAGCTGAATTTTCAACATCATTACTCCAGTCTTCAGTGTCACATGATCCTTCAGAAATCATTCTAATATGATGATTTGATGCTCAAGAAACATTTCTGATTATTATCAATGTTGTAAAAACAGCTGTGCTGATTCATATTTTTGTGGAAACTGATTTTATTTCAGGATTCATTGTTTAAAACACCACAAACTTTTTAAACGGTAGTTTAACACTACTGTTCAAACAGTAGTCAGGAAGATTTCTTTTTTTTTTAAAGAAATTAATATTTTTGTTTAGCAAGGATGCATTAAATTGATCAAAAGTGAGAGTAAAGATTTCTGTTTGAAATAAACACTTTTAACCCTATTCATCAAAGAATCCTGAAATTCTTTTTATCACGATTTCCAGCCATATATGAAGCAGCACAACAGTTTTCAACATTGATAATAATCATAAATGTTTCTTGAGTAGCAAATCAGCATATTAGAATGATTTCTGAAAATTCAGCTTTACATCACAGGAATAAATGACATTTTAACATATATTCAAATAGAAACAGTTCTTTTAAATGGTAATAATATTTCACAATATTTTTTTCATCAAATAAATGCAGTGAGGAGAGGTGGCGTCTGTTAAAAAACAAAAACAAAATCTTCCCGACCCCAAACTTTTGAGCACATGTATATTGAGTACCGTGTTTGGAGCCGACTCTGAAGCGTGCGATGGCTTGAGGGCCGTCGTGAATGCTGGGTCCTCTGGTTCTACAGCGAGCTGAACGGACTCGAGGGCTCGAACTCTCTTCTTCAGAGGAACTCAGCTCCTCATACTGAGCTACAGAGAGAGATTAGGTTGTGTTATTCTCTGCATGTGTGATGAAAAAGGAAGATTACAAGCGCAAAAGTGTGTGACTGACATGATTTGGCTCTCATGACGTGCATGTCGATGAGGCTGGCGATCTTAGTGTGTCCGTACAACATGGCCAGAGCTCTCGCCGTTTCTCCCTTGATGTTCCTCTCCTCTGCTCGTACACCCTGAATCACACACAGAATCAAGAATACTGAAAAACATACATGCATTTATTATAATCATATAGGGGGTGTAAATATATGCTCTTACATCATTTAGTACAGATTCATAATTGAATTGTTGTAAGAAATCATGAAAGAAGAAAAAAGAAGATTTTATTTTTGTTCAATATAGTATACATTTTTAAAACTATGCAAAGAATAATTAGAGGGACAGTTCATACTAAAAATCGATCTGAAGATTATCATTTTTCATAATGGATGCATAGAGTTTTCTTTGTCAGACTAATGCACAACCAAAATTATTATACAAAATACAGTTTTTTATTTTAAATCTATAATATTTCATAGTAAAGTCACACTTGCATGGTTGAGGAGGTACTGAACGATGATTTCATGGCCTGACGCTGCTGCTTCCATGAGCGGTGTGAATCCTGACAGCGGCTCTCTGTGAGGACAGAGGTCAAAGATTCAGTGGCTCTCAAACAGACACGTGTTTACTGACAGTTGTGTATTGTTAATGTATGAACTGTAATTCTGTCATGACGACTCTGAGTGTTTGGCATGGTAATGGATATGACGATGTTGATATGTTTGGTCTTGGCGGAGTAGATCTGCTGCGCTGCTGCAGAACGAGCACGGGACTTGCTACTCTCAATACACACACACACACTGCTGTGAGCGAGTAAGACATGCTGCCGCTGTACAATATAGAGTACATTAATTATCTATACAGGGGGAGGAGAAGGTTTTCTGAAAGCAAGTTTTTGAAGGTTGAGCAGCGAGCTCATTGGTTACTGATACAGCAGGAACCAATCAGCTGTGCCCTATAGAGAATGACGTGATTGAGTTTCATGACAGAACTTTGTATTGTTGTAAATGCAGCAAATCATCATATTAGAATGATTTCTGAAGGATCATGTGACACTGATGCAAAGCTGAATTTTCAGCATAATTACTTGAGTCTTCACAGGAATAAATTACATTTTAAATAGGGCTGTCAAACGATTAATCGCGATTAATCACATCCAAAATAAAAGTTTGTGTTTACATAATATATGTGTGTGTATGGAGTATAATTATTTTCTATATATAAATACACACACATGCATATATATTTAAGAAAAATGTGTTATTTATATGTAAAATATTTATATATAATATAAATGATATATAATATAAATATATATACACAGTATAACCATGCAAATATTTCTTAAATATATACATGCATGTGTGTGTATTTATATATAGAAAATAATTATACACCGTACACACACATATATTATGTAAAAACAAACTTTTATTTGGGATGCGATTAATCGCGATTAATCGTTTGACAGCCCTATTTAAAATATATTCAAATAGATCAATTGTAATAATATTTCACAATATTACTGTTTTTACAGTATGTTTGATCAAATAAATGCAGCATTGCTGAGCAGAAGAGGCTTCTTTCAAAACATTAACAAATATTAATTATTCCAAACTTTAGACAGCCAGTGTATCATTTCGCAAAAATAAAAAATAAAATTGCATTTGTAATCCAATTCTGTGTAAACCTTTCAGCAGACTTCAGATCAAAAAATAGGTCAAGATACTGAAGATATCAACTTCAATTTATTCATCATATCCGAACTGAAAAGTCAATGTCTAGGGCACAGTGCATTGTGGGATTTTAACATGTCCCATGCAACAGAAAATGTGCATATTGTACAAAGTATATATACTACAAAATCAGTATTGTCTGCTATTCTGAACAAAGCTTGCGTGTGTAAGAAAGAAAGATAGTAAGAAGGATATTATATTTGCTTGTAGGATGTTATTAATGAATGCGAATGTTACTCACTTGACATTTGCATTGGCGTGATGCTCTAATAAGAATTTGACCATCTGCTGATGTCCAGTAGCCGTGCTGTGCAACAAAGCCGTCCATCCGTGCACATCCTTACATTCAAGCTGCGCTCCTTGCTGTACAGAGAGAACGATTCATCCAGTATTGTACAGTGACAGTGGCTTTAAGAATAATATAATAACTGCATAATTCAACTAATAACTTTTCTTTGTCGCTGTTGAAAAATGCTCACCTGCAGTAGGAAGTGGGCGATGCTCTCGTTTCCACAGCTGGCGGCAAGCATCAGGGGTGTGAGTCCTTTAGACGTGGTGGTGTTGACACTGATGCCCGTCTCCAGCAGCAGCTTAGCGATGCTATCGTGACCGATATACGCTGCGTACATCAGAGGAGTCCAACCACCAATGTTCTTCCCATCCAAATCCACGTCTCCCCTGAAATAACATTTGGAAACAATAAAAAAGTGGAGATTTTATAAATAAGTCTTTTTGTTGTATTTGGTGACGTTTGGTAAATGAGTCATCGGGTATCATGGAAACCTTATTAGGGCAAATTTTAAAGTGTGGTATCTGAGACATGATAACAGTGCATTGTTTGTATGTACTGAATAGATTCTGAATAACAGCTGTAATGTAAGTATTAACATTAATGTTAACATTCTAGGAATAATTTTTTTCAGATTTTTTTTTTTTTTTTTTTTTCAGGGTTTCTGCAGGTTTTATGAAGGCAAATTTAAGACATTTTAAAGATCTTTTTAAGACCAAGTAAAGAAAATGTAAGGAATAGATTTAAGGGAACACAATACGTCAATATGTTCTCGAAATGTAAATGTCTAGGGAGAAACACAATGAGTCATTTTAGCAACACTTCAGAGTTTGCAAATAAAACTTGTTACAAAGAAGTAGCTTGAATCGCTCTGCTCCCAACCAATAGAATATGGAAATTACTTTTACTGTATCTTCTGATCACATGGCAAAAAAAAGTGATTTTTTTTGTCTTCCAGTTTGTTTTCCTTTTTAAGGTCTTAATTTATGTGAGGGTCGGGAGGATTAAGACCCACAGAAACCCTGTTTTTACAACCAAAAACGTTCTGACGAACAAACCTTTTCTTTAAAATCTATTTTGATTAAAGTCTTGATCGTTTTTTCTTCCCAATTGTGAGGTAAATCAGAGTGAAATGGCTTCCTGAATGAGAAAAAATGTAGGGCAGGTCCATGGGGAATTGATTGGATGGTTTTGGTTTGCTATTGGTGGATCTGATGTGAGTGACAGGCTGCCCCGCCCTCGCGCCAGTAAACACGTCATCAGAGAAGAAATGTTGCTGCAAGAGGGAGGGGACTATTTTTGATTAAGGATTACGAGGGCACATGAACTTTAAAAAATAATAATGTGCACGGATAAATTATTTATAATAAATCCTGCAATATTCCATAAAAAAAAGAATTGTCAATTTTGATTTCATGTACTTCACAGTGTAGCATCTGATTCTGAAACATGATAACAGTGCATGTATCTATTCTCCACTGTTTGTATGCACACAGCCGTCCCTGATTGTTAGTTTTAACATTAATGTTTTTTTTAGGTTTTATTTTTTACAACCAAAAACTAACGTTCTGAGAACCAGGACTGTTTCCTTTAAATCTATTTCCTCAAGCACACTGGACTAAAACATGTCAAAATACGGCCAGCTAGGTAACATGCATGAACATCAAACGTGTTCAATATTACCTGCGAATGCATTCGGTCACCACATCATACTGTCCGATAGAGCAGGCGGTGTGCAGATCCAGCGGCACGTTGAGCTCCTCCGGGCCGATCAGAGCATCTCCACCGTCCGCCAGCCACACGGACAGACTCGCGCCCAACTGGTCCGACTCACTGCTGGCCTCGTCGCTCAGTTCAGACATGCTCCTCTGCAAATGAGCTTTGATATTTACAGTATGTATATGTTATTATTTTATTTTATCTCTCTCCAAATAATTTGCAGTTTATTCAGTGAATTAATATTCCGTTATTTGGTCCCGGACATTTAAAGGGCTATTGTCCGTGCATCAATTCAACTCAATTATGCTATCTCATACTCGTATCCATATTCATATTATGTTTATAGCATGGTTATGATGCTGAAAGTTTGTTAAACCAAACACTAAATATGGAAATTACAACTTTTTACAACAACAGTTCATGCCATAAACGCATAACCCAGCAACTAAATAAAGCACCCGACAACTAAAAGCGTACAAACCTGGAAATAATTAACACTTTGCAATATTCCAAGTTTTTTTTAGGAATCGCAACATCAGCGGCAACTCAAAGGAAGTTTTGTGTTCCAACCGGGCACTGTTGTTGAATATGTAGTTTGGAGCGCACAGGGAATTGTAGTATTTTGTTTGTTTCCCATAATACAGTATGAACCGCAAGTGCGCAATATAGGACTGCATATCCCATGAGCCTCTGCTCCGGCACGGCTATTTTACGTGCCTGACGACTTCAAACAGCAACAAGTTTGTTGATAAACTGCAAAGGAATTTTATTTTACACATAAAATTAAAGGTTTGTTTTCACGAAAAGGGTTGACTTAAGGTGAAATAACGCATTTAAAATAAGCTGATAATTCTAATGTAACGTTAAGCCTTTTAAATACGTTGTCATAGCATCTTACACTACATCGTCAACACGCTGCCACTGATATAATAGTATTTGTAAAAGAAAAAAAGGTACATATAATAAATTATACAAGGTGGTATATATAATAAATATTATATAAAAATTTAACTTTTCACAAAAAGTGAGCGAAGCTTTGGTTGTATTCACTTTAACTGCATTTTTTTCCTTGGTTGTTTTCAATGGCTTGAACATTTTAAAACGTAAAATATGATTAGCAATATTTTATTCTTAATAAAATTCATAAAGAATGTACAGCAAAATCATGCAATAGAAGTACCACATGTCTACATAAGGCACAAATCCTGCTGGTTGATGTTAATGGGTACAGTCACAAATTGAAGTTGAAGCAAAACTCTTCATGTGTTTTCGTGAAAACAAAAGGTTTTGTGCCGTCATCAGTCTCTGTGTGTTCATCTGTCTGCCGGAGCTCTTGAGATGGGTCTGCTTTGTCTGTGGGTTGTGTGTTCCTCTCAGCTCTCCGGTGGAACACTGGTTTGCACTCAGAGACTGTGGTGACCTGGGCCGAGGTCATTGCTATGGAGACAGAGACAGCAATTTTATATCATACTGTCAGGGGTTTCAGGGGCCACAAAAGAGTGCAAGGGGTCAGTAAACAAATTTAAGGGAAAAAACAATGTAAAAAATCAAATGTAAAAATGAAAAAAGGCAGATATAATTACCTAAATAGTATAATGTAAAAAATGTAAATAAATAAAAAATGCTTAAAATAAATAAAAAATTATTAAAGTAGGGCTGCCAACTTCTAAGTTCAGCTTAGAGTGAGAATTATAGTATTGACGCAAATTTCACAATTTGATTCAATTCCGATCTCGATTTCAATTAGATTCAATTTCATTTCGATACTGTATATCAGGTACAGTACGTTATTTTTTCTCAAGGAGAAAATCTGATGATATGATGACAGAATTTTCATTTTTGGGTGAACTATCCCTTTAAAAGTTCAAATTAACAACAGATTTGTATACAATTGCATTTAAGGCAGTTTTTATAATAATAACATTATCATAATAACTTTTTATTGATATAAGGAATGTAATATAGTGCGTTGTTTTTTGTATGTGCAAAATGCTCTTCTCTATATTTCTATCTAATCTTTCTAACATACTATGGACACTGAGTGGCTTTTCCTGAGGTAAATGTAAAGTTACGTTACATTGTTTAAAGCTGTTTTATGGACGTCTTTCCGCTGTTGAAACACTGATTGAGCGATTACATGAGACTTCTCAATAAGTTGTACTGTATCTTTCAGCATACCTTCTGATCATGTTCATGTTTATTTTAATCTATAACTACAGAAAAGAGGAAGAGATACGGCGATCTCTCACGCCACATTAAAAAGCACATTTATTGTTTGAATTTCGTAATAAAATTAGTTTTATATCAAAAGTAAACTGCTCTCTATCAGCAAGTTGTCAGTTTCCTCAATGTATTTGTATATTTTAAGAGTTGACAGCCCTGTAAAGGAAATAAAGAGTAAATGGTGAAATAAATTATTTAAATAAATAATACCTAAACGCACAGTACTACAGTGAACAGAAGAAAAACATAATAGAAACTAAATATTTTCCAAAAATGTATAGAATTTTTTTATATTTAAATGAGGTCTTTATACATGAATATATCTGTGTCCCTCACACAAGGATATTCGGGGGTCCATTTGTGGCATGTAAACCATCAAAACCTCCTGTTGTAAATTACACCAAAAGTATAAATATATAAATGTGGATTTATGCCGCTGCCTTACCTGACTGTATGAGTTTGAACTGCTTGGCTTTTTCCTCTTCTATCTTCTTCCTGTAGTCTCCTGAGATCGCTCGCATTACCTGCCTCTTCTTCACCAAAGGAGCTTTGGAGCTTCGTAACGTCTTCAGAGCACGACTTGCTTCTTCCCCTAAACGGAGACATATAAGGTGCGTTAACGTCATGTCGTAATTACTGACCGCTGTACCACCTGACCGCTGCAGATTCATTTAGGTCGTTGATAGTGGTGCTGTAGGAATGTAACATTCCCAGTCTGACAATTTCAAAATTACGGTAATTACGAAATGGCGTAAGCGCAGCATATGTATAGTGAGAAGTCCAGTATTTTTGTCCAGAGTTTGTGTAAATATATATATAGATGTTGTATTTGTAGTGTTGTTAGTCACACTCACTTTGTTTGCTGGATGTTTTTTGAGTTCTCAGGCCCAGCTCGAGCTGTTCGATGCACCAGTCCAGCTCTCGGTTCAGCTGCTCATCGGGAGTCTAACACACACAGTTATAAAGTCCAACTTATTTATCTCTCTTTGCCACAGCTTATACATGCAAACACACTGATGAATAATGTATACATAAAGTATTTGTAAATATCATGTACATGTATTTTATATATTTTCTGATGATTCCTAATGAAAATGATTGCGTGCATGCTCAGTATTAAAAGCATTCAATTGTGTATGTGCTTACTAATTCTGTGGTCTCTTGTTTCGATGTTTCATCAGCTGTGCTTGTTATCCCTTTCTGCTGACCGTCTTTCCCATCTGCTGCTGTTTTCTTCTTCTTCTTCTTGTGTTTTTTAGCACTGGCAGGAGCCTCAGCTGTTTTGGGGTCCAGCACTGTGTCAGTCTCTGCCTCTCCACTCTTGTCATCCGTGCTTTTCTCATTTCCCAACATTCTGGGTGTTCCTGGAAAGAATACACAAATTGAGTGTATTTATCTGGATGTTACTAAGCCATACAGATAAATTAAAAATAAAAGTCTGCACGTATATTCAATAAATTCACCTTGAATGGTTTATGATCTGCTTTGCATGGAAATCTTACCTGTTCCAGTTGACGATTCTGTCATAGCTGGAGTTTTAATCTTCTGAAAACCAAATGCACTCGTAGTCTGCACACTAACGATCAACTATTAAGTGTGCAGCACTTAAGGAAAAAAATTAACAGAAATGTGACAGAGTCAGTTAACTACTTCTGCATTTTAAATGTATGATGTTTACACATTTTAGCTACTCGTGGGTTAATATCCCATGTGTGTGCACCAATCAAAGGATTCCGCCGATAACAAATTCGCTATTCTAGACGTTCCTACAGCAGCGTGATATAATTTACAATGGTAAAACACAAAGACTGCACTAAAAAAAGTAGATGATCTCAAAAGCATTTGTCTTCATTGTTTTCAGGGCAACGATTGTTGCAATAATGTATCAATAATATTTTGTATTAGTTAAAAGGAACCGTAAGGGACGGTTGTTCTTACACGATGGTTATGTAATCGACACCAACATGACTAGAAATGAAAAGCTTTTTAAAAGCATCTAACGCCGATGTTTCACGAAGATTGTTGATAAACAGTCATGAAGCCATTGGAAAACAGTTAATTGTTTAAACAATCTGAATTCATCTGCAGAAACAAGTCGAAAATGGTTTAAACAATTACATCAAAACCGCGCTATAACTATTATAAATAAATACTAAAGAAGGGTAAAATCTCCCCCTCGGCCCTTCAGCCAATGAGCGACGGCGTGGGCGTGGCCTAACGCGCGCACAGACGTCAGTGCCTGTATAAATATAGGGCAGCTCGCTCTGCGCGTGACCGACGTTCCTTGTTTTGGGTTTGACGGATTAACCGAAACAAAAAATCGTAAGTATCTTTAACATTCGGTCTTTAACTAATAATCGCGTATAGTATCGTGTATTTAACACACTAAAATCGTATGTATAACATTTTTAGATCACAGGTCATGTTTCAGTCTGTTTTCAGTGTTTGAATTCGCAAGCGACGGTTTTAGATCCTTTTTGTCGCGGTAGCAACAAGCTAAGCTAACGAGCGTGAGTTCATACTTACTTGTGCTTTATTTTAGAAGTTATTTCGCTATTTTAGCCTTAATTATGTGCTTTTAGTGCGTAATCTAAGAACACGTGTCGCTTTTCATTTAAACACTTTTATATGGAGTTACTGAATTGTCGGTGTAGACAAAGAGAAGGCTATAATTGGTGTTCTTGGGCGCCATGTTACACATAAAGGCAGAAACGTGTATGTGTCTCATCCTGAGATGGTGGACTTCACTACTGCATAAATCAGCGCTTCTATATTTCAATTTGCCGGTTGTTTCTCATCTCTTTCGCAAAAATCGAAGCGGACATGGCGTATTTGTAGTACTAGTTGCTGAATGGTTGAATGAAACCGACTACCGTTGAAGATTTTTGCCTTCAGGCAATGTGTGTGCGTTGAATGGGACTCGGTTATGTGTGTGTGTGTGACCCAGTGTCCCACTGAGTTGTTCAGCTTATTGTTTCACTACAACACGCGTTTATAACTTAACTTACCTGCTTATTTATCCAATTTACTCGCAAATTAATTCATAAAATCCGTACGTTTTTAAAATTATACATTTATTTTGCCAGCTTTAAAGTTCACGTTTATATTCGATCTCCTAAATGGCGCCAGCAAGTTGTACATTAGCATACAGGATATTGCTAATTTGCTACGGTCCTCTCCTAAACATTAAATTCTTTATGCATGACTTTATTATGGGCGGGACCGAAAGAGTTTTGTTGTTGATTACGTCATTGCATGCGTACTTCCCCGCGGCTGCTGTTCTCATCGGCTCTCTTTCCTCTTTAGACCGCTTCATTAGAGTGCCATGGCACGTACCAAACAGACTGCCCGTAAGTCCACCGGTGGTAAAGCCCCCAGGAAGCAGCTGGCCACCAAAGCGGCCAGGAAGAGTGCGCCGTCTACAGGTGGAGTCAAGAAGCCCCACAGATACCGGTGAGAGTCACAAGTTGTTTATATATGCATGCATGTATGTGTAAACACTTTATAGAATTTTTTGCATGCATTTATATGCATGTACATTTATTCAAATTTTTACTATGCAAGCATGCATTTATGCATGTGTATACAATTGCATGCATTGTGTAATATATTGTTTGTATATGCATGTATGCTTTATGTATATAGTGCATATGTACATTAAATAATTGCATATCATTTCTTACATGCATATTGCATAATTTGTGTATAAATGGTACTTTGCATTTTTAGAAAAAATCCAAATAGATACTAAATGCATTTTTTCTGCCTTTCCCCCTAGTCCAGGAACTGTGGCTCTTCGTGAGATCCGTCGGTACCAGAAGTCCACCGAGTTGCTGATCCGCAAGCTTCCGTTCCAGCGTCTGGTTCGTGAGATTGCTCAGGATTTCAAGACCGACTTGCGTTTCCAGAGCGCTGCCATTGGTGCCCTGCAGGTGTGTGTTCTAGTTGTGGATTTTGTATTGCTCTACCTAATGCAGCAGATCGAAACCTTTTTGTCCACAATATTTGACAGCCCCTTTACTCAATTTCTACCAAATAAAATATTTTAGAGCATGGCAAAGATGTATATTAAAGTAACCAAATATATAGGTTTTTAGTAGTTTTAGCTCATTTTAATTCAGTTTGAGGCCCCCTAGTGGACCCTGAGATCCACTGCCCTAATGCTTCAGTTTTTTTTATTTTTGGTCTCTCCTAATAATGTTTTGTCTTTGAATTGTAGGAGGCAAGCGAAGCATATCTGGTGGGTCTGTTTGAGGACACTAACTTGTGCGCCATCCACGCCAAACGTGTCACCATCATGCCCAAAGACATCCAGTTGGCCCGTCGAATCCGTGGAGAGCGTGCTTAAACTTTACCATTTACTCAACTTTATTTTTGTGTGGAGGAAGATATGAGGGATGGGTTTGTTGTGTGGGTGGGTCGGGTGGGAGGGGCATTGGGGTTCTTATGCTCTTGACTATAAATGCCTGTGTAGTTTAAGTTTATTTTTTGTATTTTTTGGTAGTTGCGGTAGGGGAGGGGTATCTTGTGGTTAAAGTTGATGGTAGGGGGGGCAGCGTCAGAACATTCCGGGAGCTCCTCAGGGTTTTAAAGTTTGTATTTTAGACTTTCATATACCTCTGCCTAGTCTGCATGCTTCATGATGAATTAGAATGTCCATTTGATTTCTATTGTTATTATATTGGGTTTCTCTTCTATTGTGGCCATTTGGTTGTAAATAAACTTTCCACTACCTCAATCTTGCTGCTCATTTTGTCTTTAGTTGGTTTTCACGTGTAAGTCTTTTTTCTTTTGGCATATTTGAGGTTTGAGGAATCTAGATCATGGATGTCTAGATCAAGAACTGTAGGGTCACTGTCCTGCAGAGTTTAGCTCCAACCCTGATGATAACTTGCCTTCCTAAATCTTTTCTAGTAATCCTGAATACCTTGATTCAGGTGTGATTACAAAAGTTGGCCAAAGTTGCACTTCCATGATCTAGATGCTCATGTCCGCAAAGCTCCAATAAAATTAATACGAGTTTACTTGGACTTGATGCCCTCTAGGTTCTGAAAATGTTACCTTGTTGACTTGGCTATGTTGTCAAAGTAAAAAGGATGTAATTTATTTCAATACTAAGATTTAACTAAATGGGTTAAGTCACTTTTTAGTTTAAAATTCAATGTTATTTATCCCAGGTTTCACAAACAAGGCTTAGGCCTAGTCCCAGAATAAAATGCATGTTTTAACTGGAAGCGACTCATATCTTAATGTCAGACCCATCAAGATGCACACCAATAATGTTTCTTCTAAAGCACGTATATGAAAGCTACTTAAATGTCCTAGTTGATCTAATGCCTAATCCTCACTTAATCTAAGCCCTGTCTGTGAAACCAGGCCTTAAAGTAAAAACCAACTACTAAAATAAGTTTACACACTTTATTATACAGATCAAGCATTACTTTATGAAGACCCATTCTCAATGTGTTCGAGCATGAGTTTCCCTGATCAGTAGTTACACCACAATTGCAATTCAGAAGTTTCTCCATTAGCTTCCTATCTGACTTCTAAATATAAACCTAACTACAGGTTCACTGCACTCGTAGTGTCTGGACGGTCAGTTTGATATTTCAAAAAAATTGATTTCCGAGTCTTTGGAGAATGCATTTTTACTTCTGAAAGCATCATTCAATGATAAATAAACATCACAAATGCAAAATGTCTCTTAAGCCACTATGATGGTTTGTTTTTGACAACGACTTGCTCCTGTTCTTCGTCGGACAGCAGTCCTGGTAAATGTTCGTACAGGTTTTTATCCAGAGTATCGTCCAGCTCGCTCTCTTTCCTGAACACGCACCAGAGGAGGAAGCCCACTCCAAAGATGCTGATGGGTACAACTTTCCACCAGGGACGCTGGAAATTGCTCCCCATGGAACGGTCCACATTCCAGCTGCGGTGACTGGCTTTACTTGTTGAGAACTTGATGGGCTTGGATATCACTTCATCATCCTCATCGTCATCCGGAGGTTTTCTGGACTTTGCATAAAGCTGTGATGTAATGGACAGCATCCTTGTGGCACATGGTCTACAGGTTGAAAAGTAATGAACATTTAATAAAACACATTACTTTTAAAGATCTGCTTAAATATCACAACATTAGAGATATTATGAATACAGCCAGTGCTTATTTTTGTCAAAAACAATGATGCACCACTGAATGTGATATCCCTCTAGCCAAGGTCAGCTGACGATTTAAGAGATCATTAAAGAGTGTTAAACGAAAAAAAAAAGAAATCTGTTTAAGAAATACATTTCAATGATCAACAAAAATGTCTCAATAAACTAAAAGTTTGTCTTTATTAATGTACAACGCAGAGCAATTTAACAGCACAAACCCTATCGAGGTGAATGGTTGTTATTTCATAATCAATACAAGGACAAAATATTCACTTGCCTTAAATTCACATTCCTTCGGCTTGTAAAAACATTGTGACTTAAAGAAATTCGTGATAAATGAAAGCAGGCTTTTGACATCTTCAGAGCTTCTTCACATCAGACGTAACTCTCCCAGGTCATGTAACGAGTGCTACTGTAAACTCCACCCGGGAGGAAACTACAATTCACTGAAATGTAGTTCCGCTTTTATCTTTAGACGTTTAAAGAGAATAGTTTGTCTAATCACTTCAAATATACTATAGGGCTGCTCATAATACAAATATTATAAAAGCATCATCGTATTCTAATAAAGTGTAAATGTAATAAAGTGTATTCTTAGATTACGTGACAGAGAATTTAAGAACTACATTACCCAGAGTTCTGAGTATCAACCAATCAGCGATGCATATTTTGCATAGCTCCAGAAACGTCATCACGCGTGGTCCATATTCCGTTTTCATGGCGCTGTCCGTTCACACGTGAATCTGAGGAAGCATTGAGAGATTTTTTTGTTTGACTTGTAAGTAAACTTAACTTACTCGACTAGTAAATTACTTTGTGTGTGCTGGGTGGTTTAAAGTGCATGAATGCATCTCTGCTGCTATATTACTGTATGATTAAATCATTATTTACCTACAAAAACAGCATCTTGTTTGTGTATCTAAGAAGCAGTTTATGATTATTTTTACTTACAGGTTGATATATGTTTGGATTAATTTGGTTTATATGCACTAATGTTCAAAAGTTTGGGGGTGGTATGATTTATTAAGTGTTTTTGAAAGAAGGCTCACTAAAGCTGCGTTTATTTGAACATACAGTAAACACAGTAATAATGTGACATTATTACAATTTAAAATAACTTGAATATATTTTTAAATGTAATTTATTCATGTGATTTTCAGCATCATTACTTCAGTCTTCAGTGTCACATGATCCTTCAGAAATCATTCTAATATGATGATTTGCTGCACATTTCTGATTAGTATTATAAATGTTGAATACAGTTGTGCTGCTTAATATTTTTGTGGAAACCAAACCATGATACATTTTCTCAGGTTTATTTGCTGAATAGAAAGTTCAAAAGAACAGTGTTTATTTGAAATAGAAATATTTTGTAATATTATAAATGTCTGTCACTTTTGTGACAAATTATACACTTTTTTACAGTAGTGTTTGTTGTAATCAAATCCAAATTAATATGTGCTATTCTTTTCCTCTCAGATCTGGCGCCATGACGAAGAGTCAAGCTCTTGTACCTCAGTTTGATTCTCACAAGAAAAAGAAACTCAAACTCAATGTAGAAGAAATCACATGTGTACAAGATGAGAGAAAGGAGGAGATGAATGGAAAGAAGAAAAAGAAGAAGAAGAGAAAGGCTGACGATGAG
Source organism: Squalius cephalus (assembly GCF_949319135.1). Taxonomy (NCBI): domain Eukaryota; kingdom Metazoa; phylum Chordata; class Actinopteri; order Cypriniformes; family Leuciscidae; genus Squalius; species Squalius cephalus. Next base: position 4,179,689 of record NC_137146.1, on the reverse strand, counting down.
GTGTGTGGTTATAATAGTACTCTATGATTACAGTGGATCTAATAACAAATGTCGGATAGTAACTGATAGATCCACATATCAAATGAGCTCAATATAAAAGTCAATATAAAAGTATAAAAGTCAATATTTGTTTGATGTTCATAATTCTCAGGTGTGTGAAGATACAGAAAACATTTCAGAGGAGAATATTCAGATGATTCAATCTCCTGAGGAAAACACTGAGATACGCAAACATAAGAAGAAGAAGAAGAGTAAAGCTGAGGTAGCTGGCTGCTATTCTGCTCGTATATATGATTGTTTAAATTAATGTTAGAAGCTTACTCAGCGTTTAATACTGTGCACTCATGACTATATTTATTTGTTTTTTGGAAATGAAAGGGGCTTGAAACAAGTACACAATTAAATGGAGATCATGAGGAGAATATACGCAAGAAGAAAAAGAAGTCTGAAGTGAGTGAAAGTGATTTCCCTTTTTTAAAGTATGTATTATATGATATAATATACACGGTTTATCTGAAAGGCTTATTGTAGGCCTAAAGCTGAAAAAAATCCATCAATTTGAGGTAAAATCACCATATAGTTTATATATTGTGTATATATATATATATTAGAGCTGCATGATTCTGAATAAATTGAGTATCACAATTTAGTTTGTTTAAAACAGAGGTCACGATTTGGACAACTACGAAATAAAATGTAATTTACTAGAGTTTCTGACAAAATGTAAATGGCTGCAGTCTATTTTAAAAAAAAATTAATTCATTAGATTAACCCTAGATTTAAAAAAAAAAAATCTGTTTGAATGAATGATTCAATGACTCACTCATAAACACTTCACTTGTTTTATTACTGGATGAATCAGTGTTTTTGAACAAATCTCCTGGAATGATTGAATGACAAATGTTGTTACTTGTTGTAATTGATACAAATTCTGATGCGGTAGAAAAATCTATTTGTGAAGCCGTTTCATATCTATAGATGACTACTGCTCTCTGGATCAGCAGCAGATCTGAATGTTTGCTATATATATGTAAATGATCTATCTTGTGTGTGTGTGTGTGTGTGTTTTCAGGTATGTGTTCCTGTAGAAAACATCACAGAGGAACCGCAGGACACTGAACCGATGGAGGAAACACACAAGCAGGAAGATCACACAAAGGAGAAGAAGAAGAAGAAAAAGAAACACAAGGTGATGAGAAATACTTTATTTGATATTTTATATTTGTCAAAGTTTGGAATGATGGGAAATGCTGTCCAGAGAGTTGATGCTGAATACTTGTGCTGTAAAATGCATGAATCTCTTTATTATAATGACACATAAGCATTCATATGTTCTAGTCCTCTCTAATCCATTTGGTTCTCTGGGTGAATTGATTTGCTGTTTGTGAGCTAATATATTATGTATGATTTTATTTAAATGCTGTGAATATATATTTTAATAGATGTTTTGAATTAGCAGGACTCTGAAGCTGTTGTTCCTGAATCAGATCCGGTGACGCCACAGGAAGAAGAAACAAACACACACACTACTGAAGAGAAGAAACTGAAGAAGAGAAAGAAAAGTACAGCTGAGGTGAGTTCAAATAAATCTTTTACTACTATATATCTATGTTTAGCATGTATGATAATGGCAACATAATAATAATGTACTTGATTAGTTTATAGTAGTTATGTAATATGCATATAATATTATTATATTACATGTCTAATATGAACACATCCTGTAACATACTTTTGTAAAGCTTGTTTTCCCAATGGATAAATCAGTATGTCACTTTCATTATACTGTTATGTCTCTTATATCATTGTTCATATATAAAACCAAAAATGTGTCGTAATCTTCTCAGGCGACCGTGTTTATGTCCACATATACAGCTGTTCAGATGTGATGTGAGTTTGTAGGCACACTGGAAGGCTAATCGTCCATGCATGTGTGCTCTCAGAAACTTCAATTTAAGAGTACAACATAATGTCTGTGGTGAACACTACTTGAAGATATTTGAACGTTTTTTTTCTACAACATAAATGATGCTCTCAATTTTAAAGGGATAGTTCACTTTGAAATTAAATTTTGGTATGTTTTAGCTTACCTCAAGGGCATCCAATTTTTTCCGCAGTAGTTTCAATTTTGATATTTTTAGGTCAAACCATTCTTGTCTGTCAGTCATATAATGCAGGTCTATGGTCACTGTCTCAAAGAGCATGCACAGAGTCGAAATTAAAACAATTCCTCATCGTAAGTACACATTGATGGCCTAAGACACGAAACAAGCGGTTTGTGTGAGAAAACGAACAGTATTTATATCGTTTTTTACCTCTTATACACAGCCACGTCCAAGTGATCTGAGGGCGCTCGCGCATCCTGGTGTGTGACGTGTGCGCAGACTGGTGCATAGATATATATACACTAGATGCCGCCTTAAAGACATTCGTTCCAATGGACTGCCGTAGACAAGGCGACATCTAGTGTATATATATCTATGCACCAGTCTGCGCACACGTCACACACCAGGATGCGCGAGCGCCCTCAGATCACTTGGACGTGGCTGTGTATAAGAGGTAAAAACGATATAAATACTGTTCGTTTTCTCACACAAACTGCTCGTTTCGTGTCTTAGGCCATCAATGTGTACTTACGATGGGGAATTGTTTTAATTTCGACTCTGTGCATGCTCTTTGAGACAGTGACCATAGACCTGCATTATATGACTGACAGACAAGAACGCTTTGACCTAAAAATATCAAAATTGAAACTACTGCGGAAAAAAAGACACCTACATCTTGGTTGCCCTTGAGGTAAGCTAAAACATACCAAAATATAATTTCAAAGTGAACTATCCCTTTAAAGCACCCCTTTGGATATTACCTTTAATGCAGTGTGTAGTAAAGCTGTTTGTGATTGTAAAGGTCTGCAAAGAATCAAAGTGCACAATAAATCGAGTTATTGTCTCCTAAAATAAAGAACCGATTCTGAACAGATTGCCTGAAATGAGTCGTCAGGAATCCCAGTCTTACTTCCTGCACAAACCTATGTAGATTTGTAACAAATTTGCATAATGCCAGCCTGTGGTTTTCATTGGCTGCCTGCGAACAGTACCTACTTTGCCCCGCCCCCTCAAACACAGTAGTTGTAGCTGAGACTGGAAGAGTTTGGTTCGTGTTTTTGACACGTCGAGAAGAAACTGTTTTCTTTCTAAAGTAAATCCACTTTGCTGCACTTCCAAGGATGGAATTGATACGGTAAAACCGACGCAATCGTTACTGTTCGTATCACGTGCTGATGAAGAGCTGAAATTCAGATATGTATATAAATGATCTCTCTTGTGTGTGTGTGTTTTCAGGTATGTGTTCCTGTAGAAAACATCACAGAGGAACCGCAGGACACTGAACCGATGGAGGAAACACACAAGCAGGAAGATCCCACAAAGGAGAAGAAGAAGAAGAAAAAGAAACACAAGGTGATGAGAAATACTTTGCTTTTATATTTTGTTTTTGTCAAAGTTTGGAATGATGGGAAATGCTGTCAAGAGAGTTGATGCTATTATAATGACACATAAGCATTCATATTTTCTAGTCCTCTCTAATCCATTTGGTTCTCTGGGTGAATTGATTTGCTGTTTGTGAGCTAATATTTTATGTATGATTTTATTTAAATGCTGTGAATATATATTTTAATAGATGTTTTGAATTAGCAGGACTCTGAAGCTGTTGTTCCTGAATCAGATCCGGTGACGCCACAGGAAGAAGAAACAAACACACACACTACTGAAGAGAAGAAACAGAAGAAGAGAAAGAAAAGTACAGCTGAGGTGAGTTCAGTTTAATGTGGTTATTTATGAAATGATCCTCAACTCCCACACCACAGTGTTTTGTATTAAGGCATGTTTTACCATATTGGGTAACACTTAACAATAAGGTCTCATTTGTTAACATGAGTTATCATTACTCAACATGAACTGTGAGCAATATATGTTTACAGCATTGGTTAATATTTTTTAATATTACTTGATAAAACTACAGTTCATTGTTTGTTCATGTTAGTCACAGTGCATTATCTAATGTTAACAGATAAAAACAGTAATATTGTGAAATATTTTCTAGTTTAATTTATTCCTGTGATCAAAGCTGAATTTTCAGCATCATTACTCCAGTCTTCAGTGTCACATGATCCTTCAGAAATCATTCTAATATGATGATTTGCAGCTCAAGAAACATTTCTAATTATTTTCAATGTTGAAAACACTTATGCTGCTTCATATTTTAGTTGAAATCATGAGCAGGAGTGTTTGATGAATAGAAAGATCAAAAGAACAGCGTTTATTTGAAATAGAAATGTTTTGTGTCAATATAAGTGTTTTAACTGTCATATTCGATCACTTTTTAGGCATCCTTGCTTAATATAAGTATTTTCTGTCAAAGATAGTGGATAAAATCAAGAACTTGTTGTGTCATTACAACATGACTGTTTATCCCACTCTGTCACACACACACTCTCGACCCTCCTCGCCGCCCCTGAGCCGCTCTTCCTCCTCCTTATTCTCATGCGAGTACGAATGGTGCGCGTTTGTGCATGCGACGCATGGACAGGGTGGCGTCGCGCTCACATTCTGCCCGCATGTAAGCAGGCAGTGCATGTGGTGTGTGACAAACACTTGCAGTTTCTGTCTGAACGTGTTTCCCAGCAGGCTGTAGACGAGCGGGTTCAGGCAGCTGTTGGCGCAGGCCGCCAAGGTCACCACGTGCCCCGTCAGCGGGTAGCGCTGCCATAATGTGTGGTTTCCTCTCCGCCGCGAGGCTTCAGTGTCGCCACTCAGGAGATGCACGCTGATGAAAACATTCTCCGGAAGCCAACACACAAAAAATACACTCACGGCCGCGACGATCATGCGCAGGGCTTTGGTTCGCTGCGGCCTATCGGAGCGCAGAAGCACACGTGCGATCAGGGTGTAGCAGACGCCCATCACGCAAAAAGGCAGGGCGAATCCCAGCGTCACCTCCAGCCATTGCACCTCGGCCACACCCGCAAAACAGAAGCCACGCCCCCAGCCGTGATGCATGTGCGCAGTAGCGAATGGGATCAGCGTGCACAGGGTGGCCGCCGCCCAAATAGTCACGCAAGCCCTACGGGCGACGCGCGAATGGTGTGAGGCGGAAACGTTTTCGGGTAGCGCGCGCGTGCTGAAGCCGGTCAGCGCAAGGCACCGGTCCAGACTCATCCAGGTGAGAGAGAACACACTGCTGTACATGTTGACCTGCAGGAAGATGGCCATGCAGGAGCACAGCACTGCGTCGTCGTAGTAGTGCTCGCTCAGGTTGAACACCTCGATGAGCGAGTCCAGCACCAGCACCAGGTCAGCCAGAGCCAAATTAGTGAAGTAGAGGTCAGGGGGGCTCATCCGTTGACGAGGGTCAAAGTTCACCAGCAGAATCAGGATGTTACCCACGAGGCCGAGCGGGAAGAGCAGGACGGTGTAGATGCAGGAGAGGAGAAGATTTATGGCGTAGGTGTCCGGGGAAGTGGAGTTCGTTTCGTTGACGTCAATAACAGGCCAGTGCAGGCTGGAGTGATTCGGTCGAACGGTGGGGTCAAAGGTCATCGGATCTTCCATCATCTTCCCTTCTCTCACTTCCATTGTCACATAGTGTGGAAATATGCTGGAGTTTTCTGCATTTTCTTCTCTTTTTCAAGTACTAAAATGCACAAAGACACATGCACATTGATGTTAAATTACTAATCTTGATGCATGTTTCAAAATATGTGTATTTAAGTTGCAGTCACATTTACTGTTGCTCGGCGAGTTGATGGTGAACAATACTTCTACAGCATTTATTAATTTTAATGTTAAATGTAAAATCAAAAATATTAAAATTATTAGTTAATACTAATTTTAGTTACAGTCACATTTACTATGCTTGGCGAAATCCAGTTATTCCAATAGGAATCCGTGCGATTGGGAGTTTTTCGCACTTAAGTTGCAGATTTCGCACATTTTCAAGTTGTTCATGTGAATTTTTCACGCTGACCAATAGAAAGCTTCTTGGTTTGAAAGTACCTTCTATGCGAACTGCACTTTATACATCTCTATGATATTTACAACAGACTATGGATTTGCCTGACTAATGTGCATTTTTCTGATTTTCTGTTTATTTTCACTAAGTAATCCGCTGATAGTTTGAAATGAAATGGTCAGAATAATTATCTTACCGTGTGTATTGTATTAGACTTTTATCCATATTTATTAAGTTGTCCTGGTTTGTTCTTGTATGCATGTGTATATCCTTTAAGGTCATGGAGAAATAAATGTAGAAGTCTGACATTTGTTGTTGTTTCTTTTTTTCCTCCGTTCTTCTTCTCCGTTCTTCTCCTTTGTTCTGCAGACGTTTCTCCTGGTGAATTCTCGCTGTCTCATGTACAAATATGTAAATACAGGAGGGCCAGATTATACATGGACAATGGCCGCCTTTGTTTACACTAAACAATATGATGGATAAATGCTCCATTAGATCCTCTGAAGATATAAAGCTGCACAGTGAAGGAGAACTCGATTATTTGTGTGTGTGATGGGCAAAGCTGTGGCTAGCTGTGATGGTTATTTTTGTTCTCCTTCAGTTATTTTAGACAAGATTAAAACAAAGTTTAGTTACACTAACAATAGGTCAATCTTTAAACAAAAAAAACTTAAGCATGTCTTGGCAACAAACTGAAATAAAATACGTTGAAGTTGCGGTTGAAGTGCTAAAAATAACTAAAACCTTCTATTTTAAACAGTAAAATTTACAAAAGCACAACAAAATTACCAAAAATGTAACTAAAATTAAAACAAACCTGAAAATATTAAAGTAAAAACTAAAGTATACAAAATATGAAAAAAAAAACTATAATAGTGTATAAATAATACTCAAATATTACTGGCTTCGATCTTAAACGTCTTAAACTTCACATTGTGTGTACACTAAAGAATGCTGGGTTGTTTTAACCCAATTTTGGGTCAAATATGGACAAACCCAGCTGTTGGGTTAAATTTTTATAATGCATTTTTAATCCAACTTTTGGGTTTGTCCATATTTGACCCAAAATTGGGTTAAAACAAGTGTACTATGACTATTATCGGCTCTTATGATAAAAGCATCTGCTTTATGAATAAATGTTTTGTAAATGGTATTTGAATATGATAATCATTCCGAAAATGTTTCTCAATTAAAATCAGGAATAAACAGAATTAATGTAATTAAGCAGTTCTATAAAACAAATGCCTTTTTGCTTTCTTTGCCATGTGTATACCATTCTAAATTTTGGGGTCTAAGATATTTTTTCAATTTTTTTTTTACTTATATTCAACAATGACACATTCAGTTGATCAAAAGTGACAGTAAAGACATTTATAATGTTACAAAAAACTTGTTTCAAATAAATGCTGTTCTTTAGAGCTTTCTATTAATGAATCTTGAAGCGATGTGAATTTTAAACAGCACATGATTTTTCAGAGTTCTGGAGATGTGAACACCTCTGGAGTGGAGGATGAAAACGGCCTCGATGGAGAGGAAGAACTGAGTCCCGAGGAGAGACGAGTGCTGGAGAGGAAGTTGAAGAAGATTCTGAAAAAGGAGGAGAAGAGGAAGCTGAAGGAAGAAGGCAAAAGCATAAAACCGGAGAAGGTTAAGACAAATGTTGCAGAGAAGCAGGCGCTGGAATACCTTGCATGGTAGTACAAAAACACTGTAAATGTTTCCTTATTCTATCAGAGATTGTTAAATATTGTTTTAACTGATTTATTTTATGTTTGTTAGCTGGTCTAAGAAACGAGAAGCGTGGAAGTTTAATAAATCCAGGCAAACGTGGTTATTGCAACACATGTATGACAGCGTGAAGGTATGAGAAACATCAATCATCTACAGCTTTACACACTTTTTACAGTAATAAAACATGAAACGCATGCTTTCCTAATCACAGCGATCATATTCTTTTTTTGTGGCAAAAATGCATATGCATTTCTCTCTCTCAGGTGTCTGATGATCATTTTGAGATGCTGTTATCGTATATTGACGGTCTGCAAGGAATGGCACGATCCTCCACACTGCAGAAAGCTGAAGCGATTGTGCGTTGGGAAGGACAAGGAGAAGAGGCAGATACAGCAGATGCTGAAAAGAGGCAACAGAGAGCCAAACAGGTCGTCCAGATGCTGTGATGGACCCGTTCATTAAACAAAACATCAAAATGAAACTTTTCTGTCTCTGTATAAATGTATACATTTTCACCCATTCAAATGAGTAGTCATAATGTCTTAGTTTATATATGTAAAACTTGACATTCCATGAAATAAAATGATTACTTTGGTTTTTACCTATAGGCTGTGTTGTTTTTTTAATCATGTTTTAAAATGTAACTAGGTAGGTCTTCCCTTTAACTTTTTTTTTATATTTCACTAACAAAAAAGTATCATTCAACTTCCATGGTAGTACATTAATATTATTTTTGCCTTATGTAAATACCATGGTACATGAATGTGCTAATCATTCTGATGCCATCAGTACTTTTATGAGGTTTCATCTCAAGGAACCTACACTGTTTGTTTCTAAAGCGATAGGAGAACATTTAAGGTTATTAACTGGGCACAATGTAAACACTTTTTTTAATCATAACGTTCAAATAATACATAACTTTTACGCTTGGCATCACAGGTACCGCTAGTAACATTAGACTACATTTCCCATAATGCCGTGCGTTGCACGTTCTATTGACGTCACGCATCTCGCCAGGTACAGAAGTCCATCGTGCAGAATGAAAACAACTTTTGCCTAAACTTCATTAACAGCGTGGGAGCTGATCGTCAACGGATTCACATTTTGGGTAATGTAACTCTGAACTTTATTAAACGCTTTGCTGTGACTTTTCCCCTCACGGTCGTATAAGTAAGCGGTTGCAAAATCACAAAAACCATAGTTCAACTGTTAATGCGGTGTGAGCAAAAGATGAGTTTTTACATGTTTTTTTATGGCTTTGTGTGGTTCTTTAGAAGCATCATGGCAGAGAAACCTCAGCTGGTCAGTATTTCGCCAGAGGACATCGAGACTGATGAGTGTTTGCGCACATACACACACATCTACAGCCCTGATCTGCTCATGTAAGCTCAATAAACTCCTTTGAGTTTTCATTTTTGCATTGGAAGTCCCTACATTGCTCAAAGACTGTCTATGCTAAGGGTATGATGAGGGCATTCTAATATATGCATATATAGTATCAGTATTTATAGTATTTGGGTATTAATAAATGTATACATATGTATTTATTATTTCTATTTCTATTTTTGTTTATATATCTATATCTATATATATATATATATATATACAGTATATATATATCATACGTATATATACATACAGTATAATAATAATACTTTTTATAATATTAGTTTTTTGTGTGTTTGCCCAGTGATCAGGTTGCCTTTATAACTGGCGGAGGCTCAGGTATTGGATTTAGAATAGCAGAAGTTCTGATGCGGTGAGTTTTCAGTGATTTTCCACTAGTTTCTCACTGTCAACACTTTGTCAAGACTGAACTTTTAATCTGACACTTTCACTCACTCACTCACTCACTCACTCACCTTTTATAATGACATTTATAAATTGATCATTTAACCTTTGTGAGTGACCTTCAGTAACATGTAGTTTTCTCAAGCCTGCATCTTCAAATTCATCTGAATATGTTTTCTGATGTTCTTGCAAAAGTCATTTGAAGTTTATTTTTAATTTTAACAATTCATTCAGGCATGGGTGTGACACGGTCATTGCCAGCAGAAATCTGGAGAAACTCTCTGAGGTACTGTCTCATCAAATCTCCAAACTCATTTATGTAATTTCTTTGATGAAGAGTTATTAATCTGTGTGTGTGTGTGTGTGTGTGTGTGTGTGTGTGTGTGTGTGTGTGTGTGTGTGTGTGTGTGTGTGTTGTGTGTTTTAGGCAGCGAAGAAGTTAACCAGCGCTACAGGCAAGCGATGTTTGCCGATAGTAATGGATGTGCGTCAACCAGAGACAATTACTGCTGCCGTGGATGAAACATTGAAGACATTTGGACGTGTTGACATACTTATTAACAGTAAGGCTTAAGTTAGAAGTTACCAGAGGTCAAACACAGTGCCTTAACAAAACAAAAAAAAACAAAAAATCATATAATGCCACAAAGATACTGTACAGTGTATTACCAAAGAGATCTTGAGATAGATATAGATATGGACCAGCAAACACCCTCTGACCAAGTTTCTCTTTATGATTCTCTAATGTGATTACATAATATATTTGACGTAGTTAGGCCGTCCACTAGTACTCTTACATCAGGACGCCTTTTCCAGAAAAAAATTATTTGTCAATGTATCTTTAATGCAGTACTCAGAGTAATTATAGTATAGACAGTTTCTTCCTTTACTATCATATTAAAAAATATTTGAATTACAAGCATGCCTTAACATCATCATGTCACATGTCATGGATTTGTTTTCAATATATATATATATATATATATATATATATATATATATATATATATATATATATATATATATATATATATATATTGAAAAAAAAAAAAAAAAATATATATATATATATATATACACACACACACACACACACACACACACACATATATAATTTATGTATGTTTTGTGGATTGTATTTTTCTTTCTCAGATGCTGCTGGTAATTTCTTGTGCCCAGCTACATCATTGTCATTTAACGCTTTCAAGACAGTAATGGAGATCGACACCATGGGAACTTTCAACGCTAGTAAAGTGGTGTTTGACAAATGGTTCAAGGTAAAGATGTACATTGACCTTTGCAGTACCAAGAATTTTTATTACCAAGATATCTTGCATCTTGGCTTTTTTCCTCACTTTGTATCGATCAGTGATTAATAGTCAGTGTCTCATACTCTGTGGCTTTATTTTTCTCCCTCAGGATCATGGCGGCTCCATCGTCAACATTTCCGCCACACTGGGGTACAGAGGTCAGGCTCTCCAGGTGCATGCTGGGTCAGCAAAGGCTGCAAATGGTCAGTGTCCTTTTTTGGTTGATGTTCTGGTATAATTGTCTGTTTGACTGCTTTATAAAGTCGTATGATTGCTTTTATAAATGTTAGAATAAATAGTATTTAAATATTATAGGACTAACAGTGTTACAACAATAAGACAACAGTAGTATGCAGATTAATACATCAAGGTAGTATGAAGGGTGATGTTACTCCAAATCACTTTGGATAAAAAATATAATTAAATAAAACCAAATTACATCTGGTGTTTAAAGGAGAACTCCGGTCAATTTTAACATTGAGCTAATTTTTTTGTAAATTTGGAGTGCTGTCAATACAGAGAACAACGACAAAAATCGGTGTTGCCTACACCGTGTTATCCTCTTTTTAAAATTTGCACCCTGTTGACTTCAATGGGGCAAGTTTTAAAGCTGCTTTTAGCCTCTTAACATCCTTGATGTGTCATTACAAGTGCACAGGTCATGTGAGTGATTCCTTCGGAGTGAACACGGTGAATCTGACTGCAGTAGATGTGAAAGATATGAATAAAAGTGATGTTAATTCAGCCAGCGCACATACCTGTATTTACATCCTGTTTTCGGTCGAAGTCCATAGTAATCGATTGTCGAGTTCACGCGCATTGGTTTAGTTACCTATGATCACGCGCGTGAACTCGACAATCGACTACTGTGGAATCACTCACATTTTCTGTGCACTTGTAATGACACATCAAGGATGTTAAGAGGCTAAAAGCAGCTTTAAAACTTGCCCCATTGAAGTCAACAGGGTGCAAATTTTAAAAAGAGGATAACACGGTGTAGGCAACACCGATTTTTGTCATTGTTCTCTGTACTGACAGCACTCCAAATTTACAAAAAAATGCATTTACCACATTTATCCATTTGTTTTAATTCATGTTGCTGGTCTTATTGTGAATGATTCATGCATATATATATATATATATATATAAAAAAAAAAAAAAAATGTACCCCATAATGTTGGTTGCAATATTTTTTTCATGTTGACTGTTAAACTGATAATGAAAAATGAAAATTCTGTCATTATTACTCATCCTCGTATCGTTCCAAACCCGTAAGACTTTCGTTCATCTTCGGAACACAAATGAAGATCTTTCTGATGAAATCTGAGAGCTTTCTGTCCCTCCATTGACAGTCTACGCAACTACCAGACTAGCCCCAGAAGGGTAGTAAGGTCATGGGGCTTGAAAGTGTCAGTTGCGTAGACTGTCAATGGAGGGACAGAAAGCTCTCAGATTTCATCAGAAAGATCTTCATTTGTGTTCCGAAGATGAACGAAGTCTTACGGGTTTGGAACGATACGAGAATGAGTAATAATGACAGAATTTTCATTTTTGGGGTGAACCGACCCTTTAAGGATATGAGATATTCTATAGGCTGAAAAAAATGACTAATTATCTGCATATGTATGTGTGTTTGTAGATGCCATGACAAGGCACTTGGCAGTCGAGTGGGGCTCCAGTGGTGTGAGGGTGAACACAGTGGCCCCAGGGCCCATCTCTGGCACAGAGGGATACCGTAGACTGGGTAAGACCAGTTGTGTGTGTAGCCAAATTTTAGTCTCTCTATTTCTTTTTCACTATGAATTTTTATCCTCCTCTTCTTTCAGGTGGTTCTCATGCCGAGACCGCAGGGGCTTTCCGCGGCATCCCGTTGCAAAGAGCCGGCAATAAGACGGAGATTGCACATGCGGTTCTTTTCCTGGCCAGCCGCGCTGCTTCATACGTCACTGGAACTATACTGGTCGCCGACGGAGGGGCGTGGCTTACCTCGGCCAATGACATGGAGCGGATGCTGGGTATTATCTCATCTCGCTCTGCAAAACTATGAACAGACAGCACCGCACACAGGTGTGTGTGTGTGTGTGTGTGTATGCGTGAGGTAGAAGACAGGTGTTTTATAAGAATCTTATCTAAAATCATTTAATATAATTAATTATAATTATTCAAAGGCTCAAACACAATTATGAGAATTACTTTTCCAAATATGTGTTCTGGTGAGCAAAATAATCATATTTTCTGCCACTGTATGATTGACCTGTGAATATGTGGGTAACATCTTGGTATGAAGATCTTATTGTAACTTATTTTCCCTTGTGTTTCTAGGTTTTTGGTCTGCAGAGAAAAGAAAGGATAAATAGCACGACTAAAGTGGATGAAATAACCGCAATGGACCAGTTGTGATCAGGCCAACATCTTGTATGAAGATATTGTTGAAGCTCACAAAAACATGCCCAGATTATTTTCACCCTCAAAAACCAAAGAAAAAAAGAGAAATTTTATTCTGCATAAAGAAAAATAAGCCTATTTTTAGGACCATTAAAAACTTAAAAAATTAAGTAGATTTCCGCCCCAATTCTAATTTTCATAATGCTCTGAGTTAATTCTTAATCATGAGATGTCAGTACAACAAATAATACTATGAATTATGAATGTTACAATTTTAATCTGATTCATAATTTTTTTCTCTCATTCGTGGTAATGAGAAAATAGACTGCAGTTCATGCAAATATATTTTCAAATTTTCTTTTGATTTTGAGGTGAGATATGAAAGATGTGTTCTTGATCAAACTCTGAGTCACCTGGTATATATTTATAGATACCTCTGAACTGTGTATTCCTATTACATAGCAGTTGTCATGTATTTCAATTATGTTTAACCATGAAGTATTAGTAATTTTAATACATCAAAATGTCTATTTTACTTTTGATGGCATGAATAACCACTGTAAGCACTACGTAAATGAGTGCCTTTTTTAATTTTCAGCTACAAAACATTGTGAAGAAAGGTAAATATTGTATTCTTATAAACTTAACAGTTTTCATAATAAATCTTTTATAATGCTCATATTACTTTTTCGATCTATGTTATTAGCTGTAATGCTTTGTTCGGACACAAGGGGGCGCAAGAAAATCACATTAAATTACTGAAAATAACACGGTTAACAAATAAGCATTTCTCTTAAGTAGTCGATTATCTCATTTAATTCTGGCGAACTCTCTCGATAATGTTAGCCACTATTTTACCTCCAGGAGTGTTTTTTAATAACAAATTATGGCATCATAGTCGCCAGTTAACAGATGCGCGTGAATGTGACATAAAAATGCCGTTATAAATCTACATTCCATCATCACCAAAGCAACCAAATGCACTGATAACTGCGCGAGGAATGGATTCTTGACGCCTGTGGTTTAAAGCTGTAGACTGCGGCGCCGGCGCTGCGCATGCGTGTTGCTGACGTCGGTTTGTGTGCGCGTGTACCCGTGAGTGTGTATGTGTGAATGAGACAGCAGAGGTTGTGTATTGCTGATGATGAGAGAGAGAGAGAGACAGATATAACTGAAACATAATTCTTCGACAAAAAAAAAAAAACAAGATCTCACGAGCTCATCTTAAATCTCGGATTTCAGATTAACGGATAAATCGCCGCCGAAGGATTTGTGGGATTATCGGGGGTCTCGAGCTGATTTTATCCCCGCTAACAGGCTAATAACAAGCGCAGGTGGATGACTCGTAAGACTCGACCTGGATGTTGGCCTGTTTAAGGATAAACTGAAGAATAAATCACCCAGCACCAAATCAAATTAAGGGATTAAATCAAGTCTGACGGTGGACCAGAAACATATCAAGGCTTTTATTTGATTCAAACTGGAAATTAAAATGAGAGGGGGGTCGTTTGGGCCAGCTAGTCGGCCATTGGGTTTACATCAGTTGTGGATGCTGATGCTAACCGCGCTAGATCATTCTATGATTTAAGGGTTTTATTTTATTTTTATTCAGTCTGACAACACAATGACAGCTGTTTAAAGTACAGCGTGTTGTAATAACATTAAAAATTGCATATTGCTAAGCTTTACTCAGATTGCGAGACAGCCTTGTTTATCTGAGTGAAATGATTGAAAACACTGCCCCATAAAAGGATTAATTGTTTACAGAGTGTTATTCATTACAACCAGACTTTAATACTTGGTTGTTATTCCAGGGAAGTGTCAAACCATTAATGTAACCGTATAAATGATTTGCTTATGAGGCAGGCTCAGTTTTTTAACATTAGGAAGTTGAAGGCTAACAAAATCAACTCGTGTAATTTGGATTTGCAGTGATATAGCTCTTTATTTTTATGTAGTTTCATGTATTCTCTAATACATGTACATATTCCAAGATTGTATTTTTCATTATGAATTTCTGAGTTTTTTTATGGACGGCAATCTTAAATACTGCAGTAATCCTGTTATTATGTGTTGATTGGGATGTGGATCAACACACTTTGAGAAGTCTTATGTTAAATGGATTAGATGTGAATTTGAATGCAGAACAGGGAAACAAGGCCAACCTTTTTATTCATGGAGAGGTTTGCATATCGGAAAAAAATATCTCAGCACCACATGGAGCTGTGTTACGCAGTGAAACATTATCCTTGTGTCTGCAAAAGTAAACAGTAGTTGATCATTTACAGGGAGGTGGACGCTTACGCATGGGTCTCGACAAGGATATTTCTTTTGGTGCGTATGCTGGAAGAGGCCATCAATTACTTTTGAATTCCGAACATTACCTTGTGGGATCATAACAAAGGATTGGAATTTCTGGAATATTTCCATTTGTCAGAGGAGAGAACTCTTCTTTTCAATGGAGCAAGTTCTCTCCAGCCCTCAGGGGTGTTCTGAGTGGGAGGTGAGTGGGAAAGCCGAGTGGGAATCCGAACAGAATCCCCTTGGATTTCTCCTTATGGATAAAGATAACAGTTCTGTTGGTGATTCTACTAATGAAATGTTTCAGGAGAACGCCATAAACCTTGATGACTTATTTTGGGCTTCTCAGTATTCCGGGCAGACGTATTCCTGGGAAAATGATCTGGAATGTGTCTATCCCGAATGGAAGACTCCGCCGCCTCCTTCCCAAGATCTCAAAGGAGAGGGTTCTCCTGGAAGTTTGGAAATTGTGGATGGAGATCTCATCAGTTTTAATTCTAGATCGACTAGTCCTACGTTCTCAAACTTACCCATGCAGAATCAAAACAACTTTTACAATCATCCTGAACTGGTGCCTGATTTCCTGCAACCGGTGAAGGTTACTGCCACTTTAAACCCTCTAGATGTGTACACAGGTGAGCTGGTTATTAACAACCCTACCATTCAGACTGACAAAACACTATTACAAGAAACTCACCTCGATCTTGAGGACACGCATTTAACAAACTGTGAGTTCAACCATAATTCCCTAGAGGACAGAACATTTGAGACGTTTGAAGGCGGTCAGAGCTTCCTTCCACACGGGACTCATTTCACTCTGTTATCTGAAGGTTTGTTGCCCGTTTCTCCCGTGGAGTTGGCGTGTATGGATACAAACTCAAATCCCAAGCCTTCAATTATTTGTCAGGCTACGTCTAAAGACATCTACCTCCCATCCTCAGCCATTTCCCATGAGCCAATCCCTTCAATGACATGTTCAGATCCACCTGGCTCACCATATGCACCCCTTCAAATGGATGAGGGACAGATGTTGTTACCCGAGCTGCTGGCTGGAGGTCTGTACTCTGAACAGGAGAGTAGTAAACCCTCAGCTAGCAACGACACCCATGATGATAATCTTCAGAGCCAAGAGACAACAGGCGCTAACATAGAAACAACACAACTATCCTCTGAAGCAGAGACTGCCTGTATGAGTCCATTAGGTGAGTCTTGCATATCACCTAAACTTTGTGAAGAAACGTTGCTTGATTTATCCGCAGAAGGCTCATTTGGTGTACAATTGGACACGGTTGGCGAAGAGGTAAGAGAGGAGGCTGTGCCCAGCGCTAGAACTGATAACGTTTTTTCTGAAGCTAAAACAGAACTCACACCAATTGCTTTTATAGATTTACAAGCAGAAGATCCTTCAACTGAGAGCCTGCTTGACATAGACAGACAAGAGTCCACGTTAGCCTTACCGGTCCACACACCTGAGCATAATGCCTTACTTGAGCTCTCACCAGAAGATGACATCTTACCTGAGGATCACAGCCAGCCCACACACTCACCTGAGGCTGAAGCCTTATCTGAGGTGCATCATGGAGACCTTATTCCTGTTGCCATGTTTGAGATCTTAACAGACAGCGTCTCTTGTGAAGCTGTACCATCTTTAGACGTTGAAAGTCCATCTGTGACGGATGCCTTTGAGCTAACAGATCAGGAACAATGTGATGCAGACTCACCTGATGCACTCACACTTGAATTTCAGGATAGTATAGCAAGTGTAGAAACGGGCAACCCAGATGATGACCATGAGGCAACGGAGAGGCATGCAGACGATACAACAGAAAACACAGAGGATCCAGACACACTCAAAGTTTTGGAGACCTCAGATTTGCATCAAAATCAAGTGGCAACCAATCTGAAAAACAAGTCGGACAACTTGCAAAATGATTGTTTAAATCTAGATAGCAGTAAATCTGACAACAATCAAGAACTGAATGCAACAATAGAAGCCTGTCAGGAACAAATCAATGCTCAACATAAAGAGAGTGTACTTGTGGAAAATCTCACACTTGTTGACCAACTGAATGACTCTTTGACTCCTAAATCAAGTGCAATTGTAATAGAAACGCCTGAAGAAAATGTGACAGCTCACCGTGACAGTCATAATACACCACTGAAAGTCAAAGAGAAACTTCAAAGAATGTCTTTACAGGGAGGGGAGGGATTGGATTGCAGAATTTCAACTCAGAGTGAAGTCATTCCTCATTGTGCCAGTAATCCTGATTCTTTAGAGTCCACTCCCTTTACCTGTGTGTGTGATCAGCTGACTCTGATGGGTGGACTTGTGGGGCCGGATCTTACCGACAACACAGAAACTCCCAGCCAATTGTGTGAAGCTACAGGAGAGGGAGAGGTGGGGTTTGCGGCTCAGTTTACACATCAGGAGGATTTCCATCAGCTGACACCATCACCAATAGACCTGGCACAAGAGCAACAAGTGAGCTCAGTCTCCCCCAGTTCTCCTCCCTTGCATAGAAATGTCTTTCCCTGCGGATCCAGCCTAGATGGGGAGGCCTACCTGACCTTGATGGAAAATACTCCAGATACTTCCAACATTTCCAAACATGCAGAAATGACTCTGGATTTGTGCAAGGCCTCAGACTCGCTGCCA
Organism: Squalius cephalus; assembly: GCF_949319135.1. Lineage (NCBI taxonomy): Eukaryota > Metazoa > Chordata > Actinopteri > Cypriniformes > Leuciscidae > Squalius > Squalius cephalus. The sequence continues at coordinate 4,161,506 of NC_137146.1, read as the reverse complement.
ACCAAATCGCATCATGACCAGAGGGTCCCCGTGGATTTGATAAACGTGCCTATAGTTTCCACAACAGCCCATAGAAGCGAGGAGCAGTCGGCTCTCCGAGCAGTTTTCCAGGCTTTGGATCAGGACGGAGATGGATTTGTCCATATTGAGGAGTTTATCGAGTTCGCGAAAGCGTATGGAGCTGAACAGGTCAGTGTTTGGTGTATCTTTGTCTATTTGTGTGAGTTTGTGGGTGGATAAATGGTGGGTGGGGGGGTGTGGATGTTATAAAAGTGCTTTATGATTACAGGACAGTGTGTGTCTTCCCTTGAGTCCCAAAGCCCCAAGTGAAACTTGATCGTGGTGACACCCAAGAACTGCTCTTTTATTATTCAAACCCTCAAAGACTCAGAATACAACTCTTGTGCTGTATCTCTCATGGAGTCTATCCTGTTTTACACTGTAACTATCAGCTGTTTTGCAGAAGTTTTAACAAAGTGTTAATACACTGAAAAGTGTATTAACACTTTGTTAAAACTTATGCAAACTTATTACAAGGCCTTGTAATAATCACTCAAACTTCATACCCAAGTTTTGCAACTTTGGAGGTATTTTTCTTTTACCTGATTTTATGTTTAATTACGTCGTGACTTTGTTTTTGCTATACTTTAACTTGAACAAAAACTATTTTAAGGAGTATTAAATGTTCAATACCAGCTAAGCTCAATTGACAATATTTTGATTTGTCCTATGTTATTTCTTAATTAAAAAAAGAGCAAAAATGTAGGTTACGTCGAGGCATTTGCAATTTAAATTTTAAAAGCAGAAATGTGTAGCTTAGTTTTTTGTCTGAGCTTTCAAACAGTTTAAATCATAGTTTTTACAGACATTTTATTTAAAGTTGTACAACTGGGTATAACTTTGCATAAAAATAGTTTGGAAGATTTGTTTTTTACACTGAAATCATGTTAAAACTCGTATTTTTTGAGTGGCTATACTATTGAAACAGAATATTGCAACATTTATTAATTGGCCCCATTCACTTCCATTGTAAGTGTCACAATATTTTCTTATTTTAAAGAAAAAGTGGCAGTTTTTTGTTATTATTGTCGATATTAAGTCACAGGTTCTGTCGATTGTGCTTAATTTTTTGTACTAAAACAGGAATATTACTTTTAGGTAATTACTTTTAAAACCCGTTTAACTGAGTTTGGATGTCACCTCATTGACACCTCAACTGAAGGTAAATCAATAGTAGTTATTGTATGGAATGTATGAATTGGTTTGTGTTTGTGATGTGAGTTCATCTAACAATATAGGATGATCTTTACTGTTTGAGTAGTGTTAATGATGTTGCACACTAATGTTTATAGATGGGCTTCATGTCTGTAGACGAGTGATGCTGTATATTCATTAGGGTGTACTTTATATTTAAACTTTTAGACATATAACATCAAGCACTGATTGTACCAATTTTAAAATCCCTGTTATTTTTGCCATTTAGATCAGAATATAGATTTGCGTTTCCCTTTAACACCTGATCCCCCAGACATGCGCCATTGTGCGTTTAAGAGAGGATGGATTTGATGCCGGAAGTCTGTATCTTTTGTGACTGTTAAAACTGCTGATCCGATCAGCTGAAAGGTTAAACGGCCAGATGAACGACAGGGAGGGGTGCATGTACAAATGCACGCTTTTATTTGTCTTTCGTCATTGTTTTTCATCTTTTCTCAGATGCACCTTGCACTGTACATATTTAAAGTTACGTATGACTTCTTTCTTTGTGCAAAATTGTCATTTTTGAGTTTCTCAGATTTATTTTGTAATGAGCTTGTGACCAGGTTTAAAATTTAACTCCCCTGTTATGTGAAAAGCATCACACAATTGCAACAGTAAGCAAGTTTGCGTGTTCTTTAAAAGGTATTTTATGGTTTCAGGGAGGAAACTGCGTGCCATATTACGTCCTAGCCTCAAGGGTCATTCCTTTGTCTGCGTGACAGTGATTGACTCAAATCTCCAGATATTTCTTCTCGTGATTCAAGTGTACATTATAAGAGCTTGCTCAGCTGGTTGGCTCACTGAGATGATTTATGACTGAAGAGTTGGAGAGAGACAGGTAGACTGAAACTAAAAAAAACTACTGTACACACTGGAGAGTGATTGTGTCTGTGCTTGTTATACACTATGATGTTGTTTCCATGTCGTTTTATCTTTTAATGATACGGTTGCTATGGGTTTGCATGATGTTAGATGCAAATTCTTACCCGGAAATAGTATTTGCCAGGAAGGAACTGTAACTGGCTTCAGGTTACTGCGCAAAAATGTCCATGTGTGACTCAGTCCATATCTATGAGAAAGCTGATACAGTGCATTTTAAAATGTAATAAAGGTAGAATAATTAATTTGTAATTCAACTGACTCGTGATTCGCCATATTTCATGCCTTGAGTTGAGATGCTTCTGTCCTGGGGTTAAAACAGCTGACTCACATTACACTTACTCATTACCTCAAGCAATCGCTTGGTTAATTAAAGGAATATTTGATAGTACAGGTGATAAAAAACCTGGAATAATCTTTAAATGATTGCATACATGGTAGAAATAAACTGAAGGTAAACAATGATTCTGAATAGTGGTGATAGATCATTATCATCAAGGTACTCAATCAATACTTGCTGGTTTCGCACGTGCCTGACAGTCACTATGACTTGAATTGAGCCGATATCATCCAAGAGTGTATGATCCTATGATGCAGATTTTTGCAGCTCATTTAGCTTTTCAGTTAGTCCAACAGTTTCCTACATGGTCATTTAAACTCAAATTAATGTTTGTTCGTGTGTGTGTGTGTGTATTTGAAGTAGTTGTGTAATTTGATGACATTAGGGCTGAAATATGACACACACAATCAGAGGTAAATGTGTAGGCACCGGTTTCATGTTTTGATTTCTCAGTCGGAGGTATTTGAGCGTGTTTGGTGTTTCTCTTCACTTGTGTTCTGAGAACTTTGATTTTAGAATTCACAACTGTAAGTTCTGCTGTTGCCTGGTTACCGACTGTGCAATTGTGTCTGTCCACTGGAGTGTAGAATGTGTGTTCTGTGTTTTGTCACTATAGGGATTCAGGTTTTGTTTATCCGTAAGTTACAAAAAAGATATCATAGTAATGTTTTGTTCCTAAATAGAAGGTTAGATGGATAAGAAAAATACAAAATGAGCCCTTGTCACTTTTATTGAATATCATAAACTGTCTCTTATTCTCACTTGACATTTTTTGATTATTTTAATTTGTGTTGGAGAAGTTAACATCTTCATATATTAAATCCTCAAAAATCCTCTTTTTTTTAATGAAAAAGAAAAAGAAATACTTTTAAGATTCTCCTACGTTTTTTCATTCTTTATCTTGTGGGTAAATCAATTTATGTGTGTTTTGTTGTCAATAAATGCATGATAACATCGTTATCTCTGCTCTGTTTGTGTAAGATGAATAGTTTGTTTGTGTAAGATGAATAGTTTGCTTGTGGTTTCAGGTGAAGGATCTGACACGGTTCTTGGATCCCAGCGGTCTGGGTGTGATCAGTTTTGAGGATTTCCACAGAGGCATCAGTGCTATCAGCAATGAAGGTACAGCCGCACACACACACACACACACACACACACACACACACACACACACACACACACACACACACACACACACACACACACACACACACACACACACACACACACACACACACACACACTCAAGTTGTGTTTTAAATCACACTGGGAGTTTCCATTAACATCTGTTGTTCATAATTACAGATTAATTATATAATAGTCTAAACCAAACTCTAAAATACATTTTTGTCATTTTCAGAACAGAATAAAAATATAATTTGAACCTTTATGCAGCATTAATTCATTTTATTCATTTTTCCATCTCCAAAAGGATTTTTTAAATTATATTTGGCCAGGAAATTCATCATCAGTTCTGTCCTCAAAAGAATAGCAGAGTCAGAAACACAGAAAATCTTGTTTTCTTCATGACTGACTGAGTGATAATCTGACACTATTTGATAACGACTTTTCAGATGAAAACATCTCCTGAAATACTGTGTAGAAAAACACTGTGAGTAATTCACAGATGCTCTGACTCATTATTTTGCACAGTGAATCACGCTGCTCAATTGGGAATTTTGAATTTCTTTTGGAGAAGAGTCTCACTTGCTGATAAACAAAATCCGCACAGGAGCATTAGCATGACTGATATGAGTATTAAAGGTGCAGTGTGTATTTTTTAGCGGTATCTAATGGTAAGGTTGCGAATTGCAACCATCAAAAGTTACGGTGGTCGACAGGAAGTGATGTCATCGTCTGAGACAGTTAAAGGTTGGGTAGGTAAGAATTGTCTAAAGAACTTTTTTTCAAATTGGCTTAAACTGTCTTTATATACCAATACATAATTAAAATGTAAGTACTTTGAAAAAGAGAGTATAAAAATTGAGTGACTATAGTGTATTTAATCTTCAAAAAACACAGCTCATTAATTCCTACCGGGACGAAACAAGTGATTGGCTTGCGCGACTGTCACTCTCCGTCGCCATGACTACCGCGCTATTACTGGCTCTGCCCACGTGCGCGCAGTCGCGCACCCGTTTTTAGGTGGGAGTGAATGGAATTAATGAGCTGTGTTTATTGAAGATTAAATACACTAGAGTCACTCAATTTGTTATACTCTCTATTTCAGAGTACTTGCATTTTAATTATGTATTGGTATATAAAGACAGTTTAAACAAATTTGAATAAAAGTTTTTTTAGACAATTCTGACCTACCCTACCTTTAAGCAATGAGGTTTCTTTACAAAGATAAATTAAGAAATTAGGTTTACTTAATTATTCAATAAAATGATATGTTTTTGCGAATATTATTGTTACTTGTTCATCATTGAGTCAGTGTTTCATTAGCTGACTTTAGCTCGCTTCTTTGCACGAAGAACAACATAGTGACGAAATGCGTTCGTCCGTTTAGGGCCACTGTAGAAACATGTCTGCGCATTTCAATGTAAGGGGACCCGCGGTGTATGTAGATAGAAATGGCTCATTCTAAGGTAATAAAAACATAATGGTTCATTAACTAAGGTCTTTATACACCACTGAAAACATAGTTATATGATATTGCATTTCTGTCAACAGATCCTCCCAAATATTACACAATGCACCTTTAATAGCTAGATTAAACATTCAAACGAAAGGCATAGTGAAATCACACCAACATATCTGACAGAACCTGGTCTTAAATGCAAAGATCATGATCATCCTCAGATGTTTGCTGCCATAGTTTTCTTGAAGACACCTGGATTAGACAGATGCTGTACATTTAAATCTGCTCTAAACCTTCAGAATAGTTAGTCTGAGTTTGTTAGACTCTGTTCCTAGACAGTAGTACTATCTAGTAGACACAAAAAAACTAGGGCTGTCAAACGATTAATCGCGATTAATCGCATCCAAAATAAAAGTTTGTGTTTACATAATATATGTGTGTGTATGGAGTATAATTATTTTCTATATATAAATACACACACATGCATATATATATTTAAGAAAATGTGTTATTTATATATAAAATATTTATATATAATATAAATTATATATAAATATATATACACAGTATATACATGCAAATATTTCTTAAATATATACATGCATGTGTGTGTATTTATATATAGAAAATAATTATACTCCATACACACACATATATTATGTAAACACAAACTTTTATTTTGGATGCGATTAATCGTTTGACAGCCCTAAAAAAAACATTTGTATCAAATATATAAACATGCTTATTTCCTTAAAATGTGGTCTATGTTGGCTTCTCACTATTTTTCGAATAGAGAGCATACACACTCCCCATCTCGCTTTAGATTGATCATGATGATGGTGGAATAGTTTGAAGCACTTTGCTTGGGTTTTCTACTGATATCACTTCAGTAATGAGGATGAGGTCATGTTTCTAACGGCGCTCTGTGTTTCACGAGTCAGATTTCGCTCATCACTAATGGATGAGTTACTGGAGCATCTACCTCTCTCTGCTTGTCAATTTGTGCTCAATAGCAATTACCAGGTCATGGAAAAACAACATTTTAAGGTGGAAATTATATAACGTGCTTGCTAGAAATTATGGTTTAGATATTTCCGTGGCTGTGCGTTTCTGAACTCTTGCTTTTATGTGTTAAAAAAAACAGTTGCCGTGGTGTGCCAACCAACTAAATAAACACGCATCAGTGGCGGCAAAATCACACCATTAGGAGGCTCTACAACTGAACTAATCTGGGGTACAAAGACGTAACTCGCTGCTTAAACACCAGTACGATGCATCGTTGGAGAAACTAACTAGCTAGTCATGACTGTTTCCCGAAAACTTTGTCGCACATCCATCAATTGAAACCACATTGGTTCAACAGTATAGTTAATGACTTGAGTAGTAGAGCTGTTTAAAATCAGGCCTTTCATTCTCTTGACAAACTTAAAGTAGAATGGAATTTGTATATATTTGGAATGAAAGATAGAAAGTACTCCATGTTGCTTGCTTATTTTGCTTATTTTAGATCCAAATGTCATTTTAACAAGAAACCATGCTCATAACTATAGCTAGAGAGCTGTAGTTCCGACCACACAACCTACAACTTTTTGTGTGATGCTGTTTGTGAATGTTCATTGGGTCTGTAGTTTCGGGAAACACAGAATCATTAATCTATTCTGGGAATGATGGAACTTACGGCTATAGTTGGCTAACGATACTTTTGGGAAATGCACCACTGGACCATGTTGTTAGCTTTCTTCATAGCAAGAAACATACATTTGGGTGAAAGGGAAATACATTAGGGAAATTTTGTACTTTTGTATGTAAATGTAACCGTTTTACAATAGAGGTTTTTTTTGTTTTTAAATGAAGGTCTGAATCCAGACCAAAACATATGCTTTTTTCTATCCAGCCTCTTCTCATTCATGAATATTCCAGCTATCTGAAAAAGACTCATTACATAAATAAAGTTTCCTGGACTCCAGACAGCCCAGATGCTCCGTGTGTTCCATCCATGGTGACTGTTTACAAATGAAAAATATAGGCCCGGTTTCACAGACAGGGCTTAGATTAAGCCAGGATTATGACATTTAAGTAGCTTTAATAAACGTGCCTTAGAAAAGAACATTACTGATGTGATGTGCATCTTGAGACAAAACAATGGCTCTGAGTGGCATATTTTAAGATCTGTCAGGGGAAATTGCGTTCAGTTAAAACAGCTTAAACATGCATTTTAGTCTTAGACTAGTTTAAGCCTCGTCTGTGAAACCGGGGGTTAATGTCTCATAAACCTCTGTTTCTCCAAATCATGGTGATGTTGATCAACCCAGTAGTTGTTTTTTTCTATATATCTATTTAAACAAACATGTGTCCATCAACCCACTGCCATAACTCGAAGTTTTAAATAAGAAATGCTTTTCTTTTTGTTTCTTAATCAGGTTCTGATCCAGACCTCTACAAGACTCATCTCAGCGCAGTGGAAGCCAATGGACCTCCAGAGGAATACGACGAGGTAACACACATTGGTTGTGGTTATTTGGCCCGTTTTCTCCTTCCCTCTTGTCATGATAAATATAATAAATCAGAATTTTAGGACCCCATTATTGCAGAATGGTGGAATCCAGACCAGCACATTCCACACATTCCCCAAAAGATTGAAAGACCACAGACTGTGCTGAGAACATGAGAAGCAGAGCATGTGCATTGTTCCTCCACAGCGCCACCTGCTGGTTTAGCTCAACACGTAGCAAAAACACTATTTTGCATTGTATTGCCATATTGTAGCACAGCTTGAGCAAACTGAGGCAATAATCAAACATGCACTTTGTTTTCTCTCACATAAATGGTTTGGAAAGATTTGATAAAGTGAGTCGGTTCGTTTGGGCGGTCCATGAAACCGTTCTTTTAGTGAAATTTCTTGGTAAATGCTGTTGTTCATTACTATATACTAGTCATTTAAGAAAATTAGGGTGTATTCATTCAAAAATGCATTTTTGTGATAGAAATTGTGTCTTATATAGGTTTCTCTATTTTAAATACGGCTATTTAAGGTTTTAAGGTAATTTTTTATTTCAGTTTAACTTTTATTTATTTATTTTGTTAGTAATCATGTTGTTTTAGTTTTTTGTGATGGTAAATTATGTTTTTGATATTTATTCTCTGGAAACTTAAATATAACTATTTTTATATTTTAGGCTAGTTTGACTAGTTTCACTATAGTAAATTATGGTTATCCTAACATGTACCCCTCAGTGTTTATGGACCTGACTATCATAAGCTTTAATTATAATGAGGAGTTAGCCTATAATTTGGTTGTAAATTCATAAATTGTGTTTACAGAAACACAAACTCTTTTCCAAAATGCATATGCCACTCATTATTCACAGGAATATTTAGCATATTTATTCTGTAAATTTAGAAATGTGCTACTTCAGAGTGTTGTTTTTCGCGATCTGATTTTCCTTTTTCTCATTCCGGTCTTCCCGTCACTTCTAATGAAACCCACACACACACACCTGTGTGTTTTCCTGTCGGTCATGAATGGCTGTGCTGTTTCCATGTTTGCTTTCAAAACACACTGGCCGAGGTGGTGTGTGTAGCACCTCATCCAGAGGAACAAACACACTTACACACACATACGCTTGACAATATACAGGACAGGCTGGTGATAGATTTTTTTTTATAACACACACCTTTCATTCATCAGAACATATGATTGTGTCAGCACATGCAACACTGAATAAGTGTTTGTGTGTGTTGGGAGTGAAGCGTTTATGTTTTGCTACATGGGAAGTTGGGAACAGATGAATAACAGCAATAGTCTGTGTCATAAAACCTAGTGAGTCGTCTAACTAGGCATCATTTTTGGTCATCATAGATGCACTAAAATACTAAGTCGGCAGCTCACTAGGTTTTGAGTCACAGCCAGATAATATATGCACACATGCTGTTTAGACGAGATGTTCTGTTGGCACATAAGGGTAATGTTAAATAAAAAGGGGCGTGGTTACGGGCACAGACTCCACCCATTTCTGGTCCTGGTGCCCTTCAGACTTTGTTCTTCATTTTCCAAAGAAGCAGAGTAGGAGCAATATATATCTCTGTTGACTCTTTCTGTGTGGAGAGACAGGAAGCATTTGTTAGTTTTGCGGTTAGTTGGTGAACCTGTTTTTCCCGTGTGCTGGTACTCGAGTAGGGAGAATGGTTCTGGGAATGGCCTCTCCTGTTCTAGGAGCTCCTCTCGGACTCAAACAGGTACGTTTCTGAGATGCAGGTTTATGTGGATTTCTTTTGGTCAGAACCGATTGACCAACTGAAGGTTTGAGGTTCACTCTTGAATTTAATCATTTGTAATGTTCATCATAATATCTGGGATGTTAACCCAGTTATTTGGTTGCTGTGTATAGAATAAAAAAGGGGGAAAAGGAAAATATAAACTGTTGAACATGGGGTTTGCATTCTGTTTTTATTTGTAACTTTTATATTATTATTGATTTTTCAAGGAAGTTTTACATAGTATAAAACTGAAGGAAAACTAAACAGTAGATCAAGGTCTGATTTTTATTTGTAACATTGATTTTTCAAGAGATTAATATTTTACATATCATAAAAAAGGAAAAAAAAATATAATAAGCAGTAGAACAAGGGGACAAAGTATACTTTCTGTTGAACATTAAGTTTCACAGTTTTCCAGGTTGTTATTGTTGGGGTTTTTTTTTTTTTTTTTGTTCCTAGATCTTTGTAATGTACCAAAATTACCATTTACTGTCATTATTATGATTTGTACGGCTGTATTATAGGCAGAGTTCTATAATCACACATGAAATTATGTAAATAATCACGTTAGACAAGATGCATTTTCAAGGAACATGCAAACTCAGCAAAAAATAACAGCAATGGTTTGTATGTCTTTTGAGGGTCTTTTAAAGTTTAAAACCTTTGTTTTAGTGCAGTGGATGATTGACAGGTGAGTAGGCGGTCCTTCACTGTTATCTGGAAAACATCGGGATGGATTGTCATTTGCAAAACAAATGCAATGCGGTCACATTTTTTTAACCACTTGTTGAATGCGTTAGATCATATTGTTCCTTAAACATTCATCACACACATTCATAACCTTCAAGCCCGTGTGTGTTTGCATGTCGGTGCTTCTAAATAGCATGAGCAGGCAGAATGGACAAAAATGCAATGCAAAGTCTGCAGTGAAATCTCAATATGAACTCAAACATTTCTCCCAAATCTATCCACATTCATTTTATAAGTTTAGACTCTTAGTGTGTCAATGTGATTCAATCGGGGTTTTTTTGTGGAGAAACCTCATAACCAAGAACACCATTATGTCTCCAACTTCCTAGCAATAAAAGTTTTGTAATCAGTGTGTTTGTTTGCAGCAGGCGGAGGTCTCTGACAGTGCGTATCTCGGCTCGGAGAGCGCATACAGCGAGTGTGAAACCTTCACGGACGAGGACACGACGGCTCTGGTCCATCCAGAACTCCATGAGGACGTGGAAACTGACAGCGGCATTGAAAACACACTCACAGATGGAGACGACCGCAACAGGTAACGCACCCATACACAGCAATCAAATAACATGCACCAAGAGACTGGGTTCATAAATCACTCAAAATTACCCATAAATGCAGTTTTTGTTGTTATTGTTAAATTGAAATAAAGTGTAAACAAATATATATTATACACACACACACCTGGGCAAAAAAAGACAAAAATGGCAAAATATTGAGTGTATTTTAGTCTTTTAATGGTCTTTAATCACAAATCACTGGTCAGGAAATTAGCAAGAATTGCTTTTTACAGGAAGAGTCAGTGTTGTTCCTCTCAATGTTAATGGCTTCTATATAAACTATAATAGTAATAATGTCATAACTTCATGCATAATGGTGACTGTAAACCATGGCGTTTTAGTAGCCTTGAATGTATCCGCAAGAATCTTACAAAATAAAACAACTTCCTGATACAGTGTATCTACTCAGGACACGGTGTTCTCTACAAAAACACCGTCTGGTGTTTCACTTTTTGTAGTCTTATGACGCAGGCATCACGAAAACAACTTTAATGCCACACAAGTGTTTTAAGCAAAGGTGTCTGGTTATAACATGGAACAAGATCACGACCAAGATCCTCCTTTATTTTTGATGTTTTATTGCAGTTTTGTGCAATGAAATTGTGCAGTTCTCAGTGTTGTTGCGCACATAAGTAAGGCCTGTTTATTTGTGTTTATACAAGAATCTGCTGACTAGAGGTTGTTGTTTTTTTCCCAAGAGCTGTTAACATCAGGTCAGCTGACCGAGGTGTTCCTGTTTCCCGTGTTATCAGTGTCAGTCTTTATTTTCCTGTTTCCCAGTCGGAGGAAGTGTGGAGTTTGCTCTTTCTGCCTTCCTGCTGCCCAAAGTTGATCCATCTTTCACTCTCTAGGGTCTGTTTCTCTCTCGCTCTCTATCCTGGCTCTCAGCCCTCGTGTGTTTCTCTTGATTTAGCGTTCCTGTTGTGTCAGGGTCACGCCGTCTCGCCAGCGCTGACTCTTCCGAAACTCACGTACTGAGTTGTGGAAAAATGCGTCATCTAATTTTACTATAACTTTCTTTGGAACTCTGATATCCTGTCTCAGATGTCAAAACTTTGCATTTGGGGTTTATTCAGATCCATAAGATTAGCCTTAGTTAACCAAGTTTTGTTTAGTCAGTTTTGTTGCATTATTAATAATTTATAAGTCCTGAGTGATGTGTTTCTGTGTTTAATGTGTTTGAGTGTCAGCCGGACGACGTAAGTTCTTGCATATGGAGATTAAACCGATTAAACAGATGCTTGTTCCTGTAGAGCATGCTAGCACACACACTGGGTCACCGTTACTGAGCTCTAAATCTGATTAAGACGCACACACACACCGCCACACAGCCGTACGATTTAAGCGTATGTAGTTTTGCTTACACAAGAGATTTTGCCTGTTAATTCAGATCTACCGGGTCACAAACGTCCGGCAGGAATGTCCGGCGGATTGAACTCTACAGGAGAAACTGGGAAACTACATGTAAATAGAGTTTAATATCGATTGTGGGAGTTTAGTTTGCTCTGACACGCTGTGTGCCCAGTTGCTCAGAATCGCCAAAGAAAGACCGAATCGCTTTAAGATGCGGTCGCCGTCTTCACGCGTGCTTTGTGTGACCAACCGCAATGTTACAGTGAAGCGAGGGTAAGTCTTTGAGGGATTTATTGTTGGATATAAAGCTAATGTAGAAAAAAGCTGAATCAGTTACAGTTCTTTTATTGTGTGAGTGCGTATAACCTTCATTTATCTTTAATTTATTTCTTAAAATGGTCAAATGTTTGGACTCAGAACATTTTTGTGTATTTTCTTGTATTCAGAAAGGCTGCATTTATTTAATCAAGAATACAGTAAAAATATTGTAAAATATTATTACAATTTAATTAACTGTTTTCAATTTTAATATATTTTGAAATATAATTTAAAATTGTGATCAAAGCTGAATTTTCAGCATCATTACTCCAGTCTTCAGTGTCACATGATCCTTCAGAAATCATTCTAATATGATGATTTGCTGCTCAAGAAACATTTATGATTATTATCAATGTTGAAAATGTTGTTTTATCAGGATTCTTTGATGAATACAAAGTTTAAAATAACTATTTATTCAAAATAGAAATATTTTGTAACATTATAAATCTCTTTACTGTCTCTTTTAATCAATTTAATGCCTCCTTATTGAATAAAAGTATTAATTTCTTCTTTTTTTTTTTACAAATCTTTTTGAGCCTAAACAGTGCGGTCACTGAGTTCACCAATCAAACAGATGCACTGGGCTGTCTATCAAGACACCAGTGATGGTGTGCTGCTTTTGTGTGGATTGTTTATGTTTTACGCTGTTCTTTCATTTAATCTGGAATTCTTCAGACGTTTTTAGGGTTGCCAAGAGATTAAAGTGAATTATCAGATTATCATCCTAAAGACAAACTGTTCAAATTCTGTCTCGCACACAAAAACACTAATAAGAAGTTGTTCTATATTTTTATAGTAAGAATAGAAAAGAGCAGTCAATGAACAAACAGTCAATCTGTTTAAATAATAAAGATATTAAAGACATTATAAATATGATGTGGTAAAGTTTTATGATTAAAGAAAGTAAGAAAGTAATACTCAAGTAGTACTTAAAATTAAATAAAAAATTAAGATCATAGTAATGAGCACCAAAGCACAAAAAATTGAGCAGCAAATCAGCTTAAAAGCTGAGAAATAAATTACTTTTTAAAATATATAAAAAAAAAAAAAAAAAACAGTTTTTATAAATTGTAATAATATTTCACAGTATATTCATAATATATTACAGTTTTACTGTATTTCTGATCAAATAAATTCAGCCTTGTTGAGATGAGACTTCTTTCATTTAAACAATTAAAAATTCTTAATGACCCCAAACTTTTGAACAGTAGTATGTTTATTTTTATGTTAAATTAATGTTTTATTCACAAAAAGAAGTGAATCTTCCATGTCCAGGCGGAATTAAACAATAAACATCCTTATTAAAAAGAAAATATTAGCCTGGTATTTTTCAGTGCTTAATTAAATATGCGCATATAACACATTATTTTCCATGTGCTTCTGTGATAGGTTCACACTGGGCTCTGATTTGAATGGTCACACCGTGGTGGCCGTGATTGGAGGAGAGGAGGAGCACTTTGAAGATTTCGGTGAGAGTAACAACTCTTCAGACCTGCTGCTGGCCAATCAGGAAGAGGGAAGGGCGGGGCCAGATGGGGAGGGAGATGAAGAGCCCCTCCCACACTCAGAAAGCCCACTGCCCCGCCCACTAATGCTGCTGTCACCAAGGTAATGCATACAAACAAACAAACATACTAGATTATTTAAAGCAGAAGTTTTACATATTTCTCAAGAATTGTGTTGTTTATACACTCCATATATTTATAAGACTGATGTATCCTGAGCTAAACTTGGCAAGTATAAACATAGGTACTGTAAATGTTTATCTGGGCTTTACTGAATGAGCACCTTGACTGCAGACACAAATAGAAATACCTTCTATTTCGAGTTTCCACACTGAGAAAGAGAATGTGAGTCAGCACGTTGTGCAAGCCGAAAGTCGTGTGCATAATGAGACCTTGTAGAGCGACATCCTGACCACAGACGACAAAGTGTGTGTGTGATAGACAAAACAAAACGTGTATGGAGCGTTGTGTGTGTCTTGAGATGTTATGATGTATGTGTCATTATTTCCGTAGTGAAATATTATTATCGCTGGGTAAAGGTCGAGTTACTGTGGTTATTGTTTTACTGCAGTGCTGGTGTTGTCAGGCGTATGAGGTCCAGCACACACACACACTCATACACTAGAGAAAAGAGCATGGAAACACGATACACTTTCAAACCTGTTGAGATAAACACACACACCGCTCCTGCTGCACTGTAGTACTCACCTCTCCTGCCCTTCACCGGCTCAACTGAGTGTTCCCTGTTTTCTGCCTTCCTCTGCTCATCCTCGTTTTTAACACACACACTCTCTCCTCTCCGCATTTCTCCTCTCCTCATTGATCCTCCACTCGTTTATCCAATCATATTATTTTCTCTTCTCTCCGCATTTCTCCTCTCTTCATTGATCCTCCACTCGTTTATCCAATCATATTATTTTCTCTTCTCTCCGCATTTCTCCTCTCTTCATTGATCCTCCACTCGTTTATCCAATCATGTCTTCTCTTCTCTCTGCATTTCTCCTCTCTTCATTGATCCTCTACTCATTTCTCCCATCATATCTTCTCTTCTCTCCGCATTTCTCCTCTCCTCATTGATCCTCCACTCGTTTATCCAATCATATTATTTTCTCTTCTCTCCGCATTTCTCCTCTCTTCATTGATCCTCTACTCATTTCTCCTATCGTATCTTCTCTTCTCTCCACATTTCTCCTCTACTCATTGATCCTCCACTCATTTATCCAATCATATTATTTTCTCTTCTCTCCGCATTTCTCCTCTCTTCATTGATCCTCTACTCATTTCTCCTATCGTATCTTCTCTTCTCTCCACATTTCTCCTCTCCTCATTGATCCTCCACTCGTTTATCCAATCATATTATTTTCTCTTCTCTCTGCATTTCTCCTCTCCTTATTGATCCTCTACTCGTTTCTAATATCGTATCTTCTCTTCTCTCTGCATTTCTCTACTCATTTCTCCCATCACATCTTCTCTTCTCTCTGCATTTCTCCTCTCCTCATTGATCCTCTACTCGTTTCTCCTATCATATCTTCTCTTCTCTCTGCATTTCTTTTACTCATTGATCCTCTACTCGTTTCTCCTATTGTATCTTCTACGTTCTCCTCCTCTACTCATTTCTCCCATCATATCTTCTCTTCTAAATTCTCCACATTTTTCCCCTACTTATTTATCCCAACACGTCTTCTCCTCTCTTCTAATTTCTCCTACCCTCTCCTCTTCTCCTACATTTCTCCTCATTGATCCTCTACTCGTCATATCTTCTACTTTCTCCTCTCGTCTGTACATTTTTCCTCATGTATCCTCTACTCATTTCTCCCTTCGTATCTTCTCCACTCTCCTAATTTCTCTTTTCCTCTGATAATTTCTCTTGATTTCTCTACTTGTGTTTTCTCCTCTCCTAATTTTCCCTCCCTATTTATCCTCTCCTACTAATTTCTACTGTCAATTTTTTTCTCTCTCTTAATTTCTCCTCTCTTCTGCTCTTTTGTACACATTTCTCCTGCTGTTTCATCTCCTCTTTTCTCCTATCCTCCTGTTTATTTCTCATCATTTCACCTTTCCTCTGCTCTCATATCATCATCTCACTTCATTTCTCCTCTTCTCGCATCTACTCGTTTGTCCTCTACTTTACCCATTTCTCCTAATTTCTCTTCTCATCTCCTCTTTCTCATTCTCCTTCTCCCGTTGTATCTCCTCCTCTTCTCCTCTCCTCTGGTCTCCTCAGCCCCAGCTCTTTTCCTGCTAGTTTCCAGAGTTTCCTTCAGTCGGAGTCGCTGGAGTTTTTCTGCACTCACTGTCATAAGCAGATCAGTCGTCTGGAGGATCTGTCCACGCGACTGCAGTTACTAGAGATGAATAGGTAACGCGCTCACAGCGTGTGCATGCCTCCCTTGCGTGTGTTGAATTTGACCACTACACACACACACACACACATTCACTTTCTGCATGTGTGTGCTTCATTTATATGCAGACATCTGTGCAGTGTCACATTACTCTTGTTGGTTTTGGTGTCAAAGCTCAGTGTTTGTACAATCTGTAGGTGAAGTGTGTGGTAAACATAGATGCTTTGCTGTGGTGTGTTGTTTAAGTGTGTGTATTTGATGCATGCACAATAGTCTAACTGTTTGTGAGGTAAATATTAACAGTATAATATACAGTAGTCTACATTATGCAAATGCAAGTAAAAGAGCATTTTGTAAGAACTCACAGGTAAGCAAATTTCTTAGAGACTTTTTGACGTGTCTGATTAAATATTCAATGTTGTGTTGCATGGGTCTGTTTTTCCAAAACCAAAGGAAATAAGCCTTTTCCTAAATTAGGAAACATAACTTCTCCAACTTGAGAGTCCAGTTTATGTTAACATATTAATAAATGGTGTTTTGTTCATGGAAAATCCTGGATTGTCCCAGGCACCAGTATGGAACAGTTGATGTAAGTCTGTTCAAAGCAGCTTCTCTGTCTTCAGACTTGCTCAACAGGAACAGAATCTCCTTTCACGCATCCATGTTACACCTCCATAAAAACAGTGTGTTTATTTCCGTGTGCTTTGAGGTCATGACCATTGAAAGAAGAGCATTGATTCAGCCTTCAACCACCAGAAAGAGCTGACGGCCCAAACTTCAGCACTTCACTGGGTGTTTTTGACCTGTGGTTCACAGGTCATGAATGGAAAGAGAGTTTTTTCCCGCTCTCTTCCTGACTCATTTCCTGTTTGTTCTCTCTTTTACAGTTCCAGCAAAAGGATGTCCAGTAAGAAAGCAGCAAGGTGAGATCCTCCCTCTAAATGCACCAGACATCAGTTTTAAGGACACAATGAAATTGAAAACTCATCATTTTGAAAACTCAAAACTTTGGCAATGTTTTTTGATGAGTCATTTTGGATGCTGGTTTGCTGGTTTTCCCAGCATCCAACTAGATTAACCAACAAAACATTGGTCAACCAGCATCATGCTAGTCGACTATATCTAAGTTTGCTGGTCCACCAACTAGAAAAACCAGGCTGGACCAGCATGCACATTTAGCAGGGAACATGTTAAAAATGTTGCATATGTTTAAACTGTGTTTTTCAGACACTTGCAGCAGTCCATCAATCTGGATGTCATGGGAGATCTGACTCCAGACATTTTGGACCTTGCGGATCGTGACATCACAGACAAGGTTCGGAAACTATATTGCATCAATCTTGCATCCAATTTGTGTTACATTTCTGACCCTGGTTCAGATGGTGCATTTGATGTGGACTTCTGGTTTTGTGGCTTTAGTTTGCGCTGAAATTAGTTTTGACATCAAATGCCAACCTCACATAGCAAAAGTAAACAAAAATGTTCAAGTGTCCCTATTATGCTATTTTAAAGGTTCCTAATTTTGTTTTGGAGTCTCCTACAATAGTTTTACTGGCATCCAAGGTCAAAAACACAAATTTTTCTCATAATATACATTGCAGCATCAGGTCTTCTCTCATAGTGTCTGAAACGGTTTGACAACGGATTCAGTCTCTATAAACCCCTCCTTTCCGAGAACTTACAATCTGTTGTGATTGGTCTACAGCCAATGAAAACCTTAGGCGGGCATTATACAAATTTGTTACAAACCTACGTAGGTTCATGCAGAAAGTGAGACTGAATTACTGGTGACTCGTTTCAGTCTGTTCAGAATCGGTTCTTCCTTTTGGGAGGCAATAACTCCATTTATCTGCACCTTTTACAATCATAAGCGGCTATATTACACACTACACTACAAAATTTGTAATATCCCAAAAAGCATAATAGAGGCACTTAAATAAATGGTAATATTACCATAAAAAAATTGCAAAGTTAATTCCATAGATGGAATAGAATAACTGATAGTTTTGTAAATGCATGAACAACAGCAGAAGGGATTTGCTTGAGGAACAAGTGTCTGTCCCGCAGGTGTTGTTGTTGGAGAAGCGTGTGTGTGAGCTGGAGAAGGACTCGTCGGAGAGTGAAGAGCAGCACGCGCGCTTGCGGCAGGAGAACCTCACTCTCGTCCACCGTGCAAACGCTCTGGAGGAACAGCTGAAGGAGCAAGAGCTGCGCGCAGAGGAGAATTTACACACATACACCCGTAAACACAGAGATGCACTGAACAAACTCCAGCGAGAGAGAGACCTGGAGATCGAGAACCTCCAGGCCAGGTGAGTGCGGACAGAATCTATCATTTATGATTAATGTAGAGTGGGATTTTAAGAAGGAGGAAAACAACAGGTTTGGAAGAATATGAGCTAATGATGACAATGCTTTGAGCCCATTTTGAGAGTTTTTTTTATTTATTTTTTATGAACTCCTCCTGAGTCAAGTCACCTTCATTTATATAGCTCTATATATTTAACAATATAGATTGTTTCAAAGCAGCTTTACAGTGATAATAGGAAATTAAAGTAACAGAGATTGTTTTGGCTTTACAGCAGCTCTAGAATAAAGTTTGTATTTGATTGATTCATTTCCGTTGCAAAGATCATTAGTTTCATTAGCTTACACGACACCGTTTTAACTGAAAACAGAAAACAGAAAACTTTTAATGTGCTCTGGCTGTTCATTTGCACGACAACCGTGTTTTGTGGCTGATGAACTCATTAGCTCAGGTAACCTCTATTCAGTTTCTCATAACAGCAGAGAAATAATGAAGCCATTCTGAAGACAGTTAATGATGTCTGTGTTATTTTGTCCAGCTCTTCTGTGTGTGGGTTAGATCTGTCTGCCATCTAGTGGAGAACAGCCGAAATTTGCTCAAAGGAGCTCTGAGATTACTTGGCTCAGCATTTAATACAATCCGGCTGTGTTAACAGAGACTTTTGTTTCCTCACACCCATTATTGTTTTCATTGTGCACTCTGCCCAAAAAGAAAATATCATGGTACATTTTTGTCTGTGTGCCTGTGTGTGTTCAGGTTGCATCAGTTGGATGAGGAGAACAGTGAGCTGAGGTCATGTGTTCCCTGTCTGAGAGCCAACATCGAGAGACTGGAGGAGGTACCCGACACACACACACGCACACACAGTCTAATGCACGTCTGTAGATCACATTCAGAGATGACCTTTTTATCACTTCTGCCGAAGACGAGTGAATTAAGAATAGTTATTGGCCATCAAACCAGTAAAAATTTGTTTTTCACTAAATTATAACTCAGTAATTTGATGCCGACCCTGCAAAGAATTGTCCAAAAGATCTCTGAGATGGAGTAATTTTTTCAGGAAAAGAGGAAACTTCAGGATGAGGTGGAAGACGTCACAGATCGATTGAATGAAGAAATCGAATCTCGCACGAAAATGTCAGACAAAATGAGCCATGAACGTCATACGAACCAGAAAGAAAAGGAGTGCACTCAGGGGGTGAGAGGTCTTCTGTTTGTCTTCATAGGTGGAGTCGTGTGTGTGTGTGTGTGTGTTCGTCTCTGTTAATGGCTTCTCTGCGTGTGTAGTTGATAGAGGACTTGAGAAAGCAGCTGGAACACCTGCAGCTGTTTAAGTTGGAGACTGAAGCGAGAAGAGGCAGATCAGCCAGCTCCGGCCTACAGGAATACAACACTCACATGAGAGAGAACGAACTGGAGCAGGAGATACGCAGACTCAAACAGGTAAAAACACAATCAAACGGGTAAAAACACACTCAAACGGGTAAAAACACACTCAAACGGGTAAAAACACAATCAAACTGGTAAATGTAGACTTAAACAGGTTATGAAAAACAGATTCAAATGGGTAAAAACACTCTCAAACTGGTAAAGATGGGCTCAAACTGACTTAAATTGGTAAAAACAGAATCAAACTGGTTAAAAGCAGACTCAAACAAGTAAAAACAGACTCAAACACAGGTTTGAACTTGTAAAAACAGATTCAACCTGGCTACAACAGGCTTAAAAGACAAAGACAGACTCAAACACAGACTCAAATTGGTTTAGGAAACTGGTAGATACTAACAGTTCTAAATACAGGCTCAAACTGGTCAACACAGACTAAAAAACAGGTAAACAGGCTCAAAATACTCAGGTAAAAACAGACTGAAATACAGACACATACAGGTAAAGATCTGAACTCAACTCAAACTGGTCAACGGACTCTAATAGGAGTCTAAATAAACTCAAACAGAGACTCAAACGGGTCAACACTGACTAAAACAAACAGATTAACACTTGACTCAGGCTGAAAACACAGACTCAAACAAGTAAAGACAGACTCAAACAGATAAACTTAAACACACACTCACATTAGTCAACAGACTAGATCCAAGACTGGTGTAAACAGACTCAAACTGGTAGACGGACTAAAATTAGTCAACAGTCTAAAAAAGGAAAAGACTGAACCAAGACTGATCTCAAACACGGGTTTGGTTCTGTGTGTGTGTGTGTGTGCAGGATAACCGCAGTCTGAAGGAGCAGAACGATGAGCTGAACGGACAGATCATTAATCTGAGCATCCAGGGAGCAAAGAGCCTTTTTACCGAGTCTCTCTCTGAGTCGCTCGCCGCCGAGATCAACAACGTCTCCCGCACTGAGGTCAGTGTCACACACCATAACGCTTAACTCGGCTTTAAATGTGAACGCTGTGTGATATTTAATGTGTGTGTGTGTGTGTGCGCAGCTGATGGAGGCCATCCACAAACAGGAGGAGATCAACTTCCGTCTGCAGGACTACATCGACCGCATCATCGTCGCCATTATGGAGTCCAATCCTTCCATCCTGGAGGTCAAATAATCGCCATGACGACGACCTTTCCTGATTTACAAACTGACACAGGCGTATTGAATGAGTCTGGAGAGGAAGTGGAGAATACAATCACTATGTTGATCAAATGATTTAATAATCCATAGCACTGTGTGTGTGTGTGTGAGTGTGTGCGTGTGTGCGAGATTGGCCCTGTCTTCTGGTTCCTGTGACTTCCCAGAGTTTTGGGATTGAGGCGCCCCTTCCCTCTCTCTGTATATGTATGTTTATGATTCATAAATTGAATTTCAGTGTAAGAAACCAGTTTAAGTTACCAGTGTAATTCTGGGTAAAGCAGTCACACCGTTAGCCTATGTGAGGGACATTTGCTGACCTGAGGGTTGAGCGTGTGCGAACAATTTAACTCGTGAACGAGTTTTTGCTGAATGTTAGTTATCTAATGTTGTTTTTCCTTCAAATTCTTATTTATTACGATGATGATGCGGAACGCAAAGGATCAAGCGAGACCGATCCCCACCAAGGGAGTTTGCAGTGTTGCATTGTGGGTAAGGTAATTGGTCCAGCGCGATTCCTCGCTGAGGATATTCGTCTGTTTCCTTTCCTGGATTATTTCCAAAAAACTTTGATTTTCTCTAGAAAAGACTCTTTCAAAACACACTGGAAATGTTCATTGCACTCTGATTTGTTTTATTTTTAAAGGAAGTATTGTTTGCTATTTAAATTGTTTTAAAGAAAAACATTGTGACGCTGTTTTATCAGTGTTGGCGGGAAAAAAGAAGCGGACATTCAAGCACTGAAGGGAAATCGAGCCGTTGACGGATACGAAAACCTTTAACGCGGGAAAAACTTGTGCTTTGATGATTTTGGATGTAAATATCAATCTAGAACGTTTGTATCTTTCGTTCTTGGAATCATATTTTTATGGCAAGCAGGGAATGAGATTCCTTTTCATTTTGTCTTCCACTTGATTGATTATTTTCGTCTGTTCCAGCGGACTTTCCTCTCCTCTGGGATGAGCATGTTTGATTTCCTCTTCAAACCTTTTTGGAGACTTAATCCTCCTCCTTTCCTCTTTTTGGATTGTGGAAAAGCACGCTGCAGTTTCTATTCTGTTTTTTCTTTTCTCTTCTCTCCGACGACTGACGTATTTCGTTTTTGTTGCTCAAACTCGTCCGATCAGTTCTTCATACACGACGACGCTGGAGAACATTTGAGGACGATTCTGCCTCTTCTGCTGTTTTCGAGCTACTGTAACTGGACATTAAAGCGCGGGAACCTTGCTTCTGTGAACTGTGGGTGCGCGCGCACGCGTCGTGTGCTTTTGCTGTTTCGGCAGAGACAATAATAAGGGAAGATCTGAATCCACTGCTCATGATCTGTCTGATGTTAAACAGCTGTTGTATATGATTTAAGATATGTCCAAAGACAAAATTTCACAGCTTAGGAGTTCTGCTTGCCACTTAGACTTTAAAAGACTAATAATAATTATAAATAGTTGTTAATACAAAAGAAAAATATGACTGAAGGACTCCTTGTAATGAAGGATACAATTGTAAAAATGTTTACTCTAATTGTTGAGGTTACTGTATAAATGAGAGATATCAGTATTGTCTTCTGTTGAATGTTTTGCTTTATTTTGAAGATGCCCCTCTAAGATGTATCTTTTACTGTACGGGGTCTTTCAAATTATTGTATATGAAGGTTAAAAGAAAAGTGAGAAAATTAGTCACCAATAAATTAAGTGCAAATAATTAATTTGTGGATGTTGTGGATTTGTGTGAGTCTATACATGCACATTAAACAAGGATAGAATGGAC
The DNA here is from genome assembly GCF_949319135.1 of Squalius cephalus. NCBI lineage: Eukaryota > Metazoa > Chordata > Actinopteri > Cypriniformes > Leuciscidae > Squalius > Squalius cephalus. Next base: position 4,138,709 of record NC_137146.1, on the reverse strand, counting down.
TGGATATACAACTTAAACATAAAGCACATAGACTAGAACATACTCCATGTTTTTTTATATATATTTATAACCACATTTAAATTAAAATTAGCACTTGAACAGTTGTTTACTTTCATAAAAATCACATGGGTTCTGTTTTATTCAGTCCTATTATATATGACTGCTGATGCCCATCATAGAATGCACATGTATGCATATACACACACATTTTATATACTTTATTTGGTTCCACATTACAAGTCAAATTTCATTAGGAATCAAATTTTTTAAATAATCCAACAGATTAAAACAAATCAGCACATTGTTATGGATTAAACCGTTCTAAGGGTACAGGAAGCATCGCCATTTCCAAACAAACATGCTTCCTATAGTTGCTGAGATTGAACAGTACTTTGCCAACTGTTTGGCCCTTGTTTTGGAAATCCCCCCAATGTAAAGTCCACGGATCGCCAGCCTGTGTACATGACCTAGACTGCCAAACACCAGCACAATAAGCCGGCATTTGTACCCAAGGTTCTCAATGATCGATATCAATGACTGATATTTTAGAATCTCAACAGTAAGAGTCCTCCATAAACAAGTCAAATGCACATGACACCTCAGATAGTGTAACTTTTTTCCATTCTGAGAGATGTTAACGATATCGGGTGTATTAGCAATTCCTAAAAAAGTGTTTGCACAGTAGTGTTTAAAAATTTGCTCATCACCCACACAGGGAACCTGAGCAGCAAAGAGGTCCACAAGTCTATCATGTCTGGCAATATACAGTCCTTTAAGTGATGAACTGTTCATGATGTGGGCTACTGACTCCAGGTGTTGAGGGGGGACATGCAACATGCAGAGGGGTGAATGGGTGGAGGGAAACCACACTGATAAGTTGTATTTTGTAGGAAGAACCTGCAGACGTGCTTTTACGCAGAAGGTTAGGATCTCTTCACTGATGGTGGGACTGCTGTAGATTGTGTGTGATACAGAGTGGTCCGCGCAGGGCAGTTTTGCCAACTTTCCCTGGAGTTTCAGACTGGACCAGTGCTCCATATTTTGGGCTCTTTGAATAGACAAGTGAGTCTGCCTTGATGTTCTAGGCTGGAGCAGGAGAACAGTGTTGTTATGGTGCAGTCTGGCTTCCACGATGACAGATGAGTCCTCTACGACTGCATCAGAGACCTCTACAGGTCGACAGTGAGAGGTCCACTTCAGGTCAGTGCCTGTCCTCCAGCATAATTCGTTTAACTTCGTCACACACACACACACAAACACACACATATATATCATACATGCAAGTTGTGGTCAAAAGTTTACATACACCTTGCAGAATCTATAAAATGTTAATTATTTTAACAATGTAAGAGGGATCATAAAAACATAGGCTACGTGTTATTTTTTATTTAGTACAGTCCTGAAGATATTTTACATAAATGATGTTTACATGTAGACCACAAGACATCTTTTAAACTATCTTATTCGGGACAGTACTAAATAAAAAATAACATGCAGTTTTTATGATTCCTCTTATTTTGTAGAAATGAAAAAGGGATTATTTTGAAGTGCTGTTCAGTTTTTGGGAGATCAAATATGTTTTTATAAGGATTGATTTACTTATTGTTGTTAAACTTTGCAAATGCATTTATAGCACATTTAAAACAACAGCCGTTGAACGAAGTGCTTTCCAGCAAATAAGTTAAACAATATAACATAAACGATTTATTCTTTTATTAACAATGAATTGGCATGCAACATTTATTTCAAAAAGATTTATAGTCCATTTCGTGATGTGGTTTAAAGAAGGTTAACATGCCCTGTTGCACCATCTAGTGAACTATTATGGAATAAATGGTTTCCGATAGGAACCTTTGTTCTGGCTATCTGCATCTACACGGACACATACTAGAGCGCAATCACATGGGTTTGTCAACACGACTGATGCTGCGAGTTATTTCATATTTTGCTATATCTGAATGACTTTAAACCTTCGACAAACTGAAGGCAAGAGGAGCTTTAACTATATAATTTATATTACATTTCGCTATTCATAAAGGGTGAATTTGGTTATTCTATATGAGGATTGTAGTTCTGCAGCTGATTCTTAACTTAATGTAAATCAATGGTTTCATCTTATTTGTTAATTTAAATGATTATTTGACATAGAGGTTAGAATGATCAGGATATGAGTCCACCTGCCAAATGCACACAGTGACATTTTGTATATTATGTTGTCAAAGTGATGCTGCATTAAACTGGACCTCGGTTCCGTGACGTCATGGGGTCCGAGGTGCGACTGCAGGTGTGCTCGTGTTTGAGGACTCTCTCCAGCTCACGAGACTCCGGGGAGATCGTGCACGCGCTGCGCACACTCACGCACTACCTGGAGGACGACGAGTTCACGCGCCTACACTACACTCGCGCGCTTCAGGTGCTGGTGAGCGCGCAGAGCTCGCACTGGTTCAACAGATCACGTGATGATGATGAGGAGATCAAGAAGCTCTGGGATGAGATGTTCCTCAGGGGTCCACCGGACCAAACACTCCTGCTTCTGCTGGACACCATCAGCTCCACAGGGTGTGTGTGAGAGACATCAGTATCTATCTATCTATCTATCTGTCTATCATTTGTCTGTCCTATTGGTCTACCCATCTATCCATCTGTCTAAGATATTCTTTATTATTTATTAATTAGTCATACATTTGCCTTTGATGGACAGGTGTAAATGATATACTCATGATGTGTTCTGTCTCGTACACACAGTGAGAGTGCGGGTCTGGAGCGATGTGTGTCTGTACTGGAGAAGTTCCTCTCTGCTGGTCGTCTCCAGGTGTTGCTGTGGTCCAGATGTGAGGGAGGTGGTTCCTATGCAGACACTCCTCAGCTGAGAGAGATCATCATTGGCCACCTTGCAGCTTTACCCTCCATCACCTCCAACCATCTGCACACAAACACACCTGACGCCTTCCTGCCACAGCAGTACTACCCACTGCTGGCCGCCAGCATACTGGACACACTGGAGAAGACATGCCACGCTCTCAGAGGTATCACATGTTCAGGGCGGAGATACTTCTAAAGAAAAGAAGGAACACATATTTTAATGCGTCATTGCGACCACTGCATATTTTAATGCGACCACTGCATATTTTAATGCGTCATTGCGACCACTGCATATTTTAATGCGTCATTGCGACCACTGCATATTTTAATGCGACCACTGAATATTTTAATGCGTCATTGTGACCACTGCATATTTTAATGCGTCATTGCAACCACTGCATATTTTAATGCGTCATTGCAACCACTGCATATTTTAATGCGACCACTGCATATTTTAATGCGTCATTGCAACCACTGCATATTTTAATGCGACCACTGCATATTTTAATGCATCATTGCGACCACTGCATATTTTAATGCGTCATTGCAACCACTGCATATTTTAATGCGTCATTGCAACCACTGCATATTTTAATGCGTCATTGCAACCACTGCATATTTTAATGCGACCACTGCATATTTTAATGCGTCATTGCAACCACTGCATATTTTAATGCGACCACTGCATATTTTAATGCATCATTGCGACCACTGCATATTTTAATGCGTCATTGCGACCACTGCATATTTTAATGCGTCATTGCAACCACTGCATATTTTAATGCGTCATTGCGACCACTGCATATTTAATGCGTCATTGCAACCACTGCATATTTTAATGCATCATTGCAACCACTGCATATTTTAATGCGTCATTGCAACCACTGCATATTTTAATGCATCATTGCGACCACTGCATATTTTAATGCGTCATTGCGACCACTGCATATTTTTGCGTCATTGCAACCACTGCATATTTTAATGCGTCATTGCGACCACTGCATATTTTAATGCGTCATTGCGACCACTGCATATTTTAATGCATCATTGCAACCACTGCATATTTTAATGCGTCATTGCGACCACTGCATATTTTAATGCGTCATTGCAACCACTGCATATTTTAATGCATCATTGCAACCACTGCATATTTTAATGCGTCATTGCGACCACTGCATATTTTAATGCATCATTGCGACCACTGCATATTTTAATGCATCATTGCGACCACTGCATATTTTAATGCGACCACTGCATATTTAATGCGTCATTGCAACCACTGCATATTTGAACACATCATTGCGACCACTGCATATTTTAACGAGTCATTGCGACCACTGCATATATGAATGCATATTTGTTGTCTATCCGTCTTATTTTGCCTCACTCGTGTGTATCTCTCTGGTATAGCGGGACGGGACTGCTCTCTCGAGTTTGTTGCTCAGGTGTTGGGAAAAGTGTGTATTCAAGGATACAGCTGTAAGTTTATTTTTTTTAACTTTTGTAGGTTAGCTGCACTGATTGTGGTGAAACTAATTAATTTATTTTCATATTTCCACTGAATTATATGTCAACCTGCATTAGTTTCTGTGTGCATGTTTTTGTAGCTCAGGTATTTGAAATACTGGCCCCCCGGCTCTCGTCTCTGACCCGCGTGGACCCGCTGTGGCAGCGTGTGACGCAGAGACTCCTGGAGAACATTCCGGAGAGGTGCACGGAGTGTGTCATCACAGGACTCATACGCTGCCTCAGCGGGTAAGAGAGTGTGCTTGATTCCAGAGAGCAGAATGTAGTAGTTGTTCGTTTGTTAGTCGACTCTAACTCATATGTGTGTTTCAGGGCCACTGCTGCATCTAGGCTGATGGGAAACCTGGTGGTGACCAATAAGAAAGCTCAGTTTGTTCTCACTCATAAACTGTTATTGCAGCAGTACCAGCACCCAGTGAGTGGCAACAGAAAAGATTAAATGTCTCTAACCGCAGAACATATTATTAATAAACAAGAATGCTTCTTTCAAATCTTACAACCTTTACTAAAAAGTAATACTTTAGTTTTTGGGCACCATCATAATAGTAATTTGATCCTATGTAAATACTATGGTATATGATTATGGTATTCAGTACCTTCATATTTACATCAAAGTACCATAGTATTCAGATACCATCATTTCTCAATTTTGAAAGCATAACTTAAGTTTGGGGTCGCTAAGATTTTTTTTATTGTCTCTTCTGCTCACCAAGGCTATATTTCTTTGATCAAAATACAGTAATATTGTGAAATATTATTACAATTCAAAACAACTGTTTTCTATTGTAATATATTTTAAAATATAATTTATTCTTGTGATCAAAGCTGAATTTTCAGCATCATTACTCCAGTCTTCAATGTCACGTGATCCTTCAGAAATCATTCTTCAGTTTCAGATTTTTCTTTGATGAATAGAAAGTTCAAAAGAACAGCATTTATTTTAAATAGAAATATTTTGTAACATTATAAATGTCTTTACGGTCACTTTTGATCAATTTAATGCATCCTTGCTGAATGAAAGCATTCATTTCTTGAAAGGCCACTGACCACAAACGTTTGAACGATAGTGTACATATGCATGAGATTAATAAGATGTTCTTTATTTGCATGACATGGACATTGACATTTCTTATTTTTCCTGTCTCTCTTGTTCTCCCCGTACCCTTGATCTCAGACTCGGTTGGTAAAGTCTGTTCTTGGTTATTTGGCTCTGGATCCCGAGCGCCGGATGCTGCTTAAACAGGTGTGATGATCTACCGTGTTAGTTGTGCTAATCAGTCATTTTTGTATGAAATGCAAAAGAAGTTGCTTAATGAGAAGTGTGTGTGTGTGTGTAGGTCCTTCGGAGTGTGTGTCAGGTGTGGTGTAACAGCAGTGCCGTGAAACACACGTCTGTGGAACAGCAGCTGTACGTCAGTAAAGCTTTACTGCTGTGTGTGGCTTTACTCACCGATTCTGAAATACAAGAACTACGACAAGGTAATGCACAAGTGTTTGTAGATCTCAAATAAAGTTGTATCCAAATTATTTACAAAGATATTTTTCCACTTACCAGACTTTTAACTGCTCCGTCCTAGTGTATTATGAGGTTTTCTGTTCAACAGAGATGCTGCAGTGCATGCTGGGAGGTGTCCAGTGTCGTCTGGATAGCAATATTGTGCGTATTCGTCGGATGGGTATGGCCGTGGGCGAGTGTCTTAGCCATAAAATAGACACACCTGGATCACAATTAAAATTTCAGGTGAGACACTTTTAAACTGTTTGAAATCGCCCCCTATAATCTCATTCACTATTCCCTACATTACTCCACTAATATAGTCCACTTAAAGGAGTGAATGAAAACGAGTGAGTGAATTCGGACACTGAGTGCGCTGGAAGTGCTTCCGCTTTTCCATAGTCTGTTCTTGCTGTTAATAATCATTTGAAACATAGCAAACTGGCAGCTCCAGAAGTAATGAAAAGATTTATCTTGCACTATACCATTGAAACTAGCATATATAAACCAATTTAATAAGCAATTAAACATAATTAACCTGTTTGGCAGTAGACCTGTGGATGGATGTTTCAGCTGCGGCGCCATCTTCTGGTCAGACGAGGGAATTCATTCATTGACTCGCTACTCTCTCAGTGCATTATGGGTATTCTCTAGCCATTGAGCGTACATCAGTTGTGCACTCGTTGTTGAGGTGCATTATGGGATTAAATGAGTGCACTCGATAACATCTACTATGGTTTCGGACACCACTGCAAATGACTGTCCTCTCTAATAGTGTCCTGTTTAAGGGGATACGGGCGATTTCAGACACAGCCAATGAAAAGCTCTTCTGATGATGAATTACTGATCCCTACCAAACCTGAAAGCATCTTGCATATTTGCAGCAAGTTTTAGATGTGCCCATCATTACAACTGTGAACTTGAGATATATTAACGTTTCATTCCCTGTGTGGTTCATAGAGGGAATGAAACGTTTGACTGTTGTAATGCTAATTAAGCTGTTGTTCTGTGCCAGTATGAGCCGGATGAGGAGATCAGAGAGCTGAAGTCATTGATGGAGTCTGCATCTGTTGAGGAGGACAACGAGGAACATCAGCCTGATGCCTCCAGCAGGTTAAAGCACACACCTCACTTTACCATATTTTCTGGTATATTAGTTGAATCTGAAATGTGCTGCAGCTTAAACTCCCCTCACTCTGCAACAAATCTTATTTAACGGTATTCACAAAAGAACAATACAAGTATAAAACAAGCATAAATTATAGTGGCATAAGTTATAATAATAAAATGTGACTTGCATACTGATGCGACTTCTCTGTTTTGCAATTTTGACCAAGTGTAACTTATTTTCTGACATCTGTATGACTTGTAATTTGTTCCAGTCTTCAACCAGAGCCCAAAGTTGAGGGTTCAGCGGGTCGATCAGTGACATCAGAGCCGGGTCGCGGGAGTGATTCTGAACTGGACAGGTACATCTACATCTACACCTACACTACCTTAAAAAACACATGAGAACTGTACCTTTCTCGCTCATAACACTTATCTTGAAACGACATCACTATTCTTTTTTAAGTGATGATGATCTGACTCCATATGACATGTCAGCTGATCAGGAGAAGAAGGAATCATCTCCGCCCCGCTATGTCAGGGACTGTCTGGAAGGTGATCTAAAATCTAAATAATTGTAGAATTTTTTATGTACTTTTATAGTTTTTTATTAATGTTTTAAATTAGATTCAGTTTTCAATTTATTTTTAGTTTAATTTTAAGTAATTTTGTTATGTGCTTTTGTCAATTTTATTATTAAAAAAAAAAAAAAAAAAAAATTACTATAGGTTTATTTATTTATTTATTTATTATTATTATTATTACTACTATTGTTCATCTTATATATATATATATATATATATATATATATATATATGTATGTATGTATGTGTGTGTGTGTGTGTGTGTATGTATGTATGTAACTACATATATGTATATATATGTATGTGTATATATATATGTATATCCACACACACATGCACACACACACACACACACATGATGATAATAACCCTGCAATCAAAGAACTGCTTAGTTGTAATTCACGTTTTGTCTGAGAATATTTTCTGCGGTTATTGTATCGGCCGTATGTTTTATTTGCAGCGTTAATGTCGTCTGATGATGCTGACCGGGTTGAACTCAGTCTGCAAGTGTTGGACTCTCTTCTTAGGAAGAACGTGAAGGCCACACAAGAGGTCAGAGGTCATCACAGCAGACTTTAATGACTGAAACTCTTGTGTATCTCACTACTCACTGGTTTGTCTGTGTGTGTGTGGTATAGGTCAGTGTTCAGTTCAGTAAAGTGCTGCTCCACCTGGAGGACAGGTTCAACACGCCGCGCTTCCACTCGCTGCGGCAGAACGCCATGGTGGCCCTCACTGTTACCGACATTAAACCAGTAAGACATCAGACAGACGAGTACATCAGCTCAGCGCTACATAGATCCAGATGCAAGTGACCTTTTTTTCCTCTCTGTAGGTTGTAGATTATTGGACGACAGAGTTCTACTCTCTCAACTACAACTTGAGACAGAGACTGGACATTCTGGAGGTCAGACTAATGTCAAAATGAATGCACACAGACAACTGACATACTTTCATCCTAAAATGCCATATTTATTCATAATTCATGTTTGCAATGATAGTTAAATGTTAGATTAGGTTAATTTTAATTACTGCTGCTTATATCGAGAGAGCAGCACAATTGTTTCCAACATTGATAATAATCAAAAAAGTTTCTTGAGAAGCAAATCATCATATCAGAATGATTTTTGAAGGATCATGTGAAACTGAGGACTGGAGTAATGATGCTGAAAATTCAGCTTTGATCACAGGAATAAATTACCTTTTACAATATACTACAATAGTTATTTTGAATTGTAATAATATTTAACAATATTTCTGTTTTTAATAATAATAATAATAATAAACTTTATTTTATAGAGCGCCTTTAAAAGCAGCTTCTCAAAGCGCTGTACATAAAACCACAGTCCACCGGAAAATACTACAAGTAAAAATGAATAGAAACAATAACAGCAATTTAAAAATAACTAACAATCACAATTAGACATCAGCATTCAAATGCAAGTTTAAAGAAATGTGTTTTGAGAAGAGCTTTAAAAATGCCAAAAGTCTGTGCTTCCCTAAGTTCAGGGGGGAGAGAGTTCCAAAGTGTAGGAGCATAGACAGAAAAAGCCCTGTCGCCCATAGATTTTAGGTGCGTTTGTGGAACAGTTAACAAATTACACTGTGAGGAGCGCAGTCGGCGACTTGGGGTGTAAGTGGTTAATAAACCAGATAAGTATTGCGGAGCTAAGCCGTGTAATGCCTTGTATGTCAGCATCATGATTTTATAATCAACACGGAACCTGACCGGGAGCCAGTGTAAGGACTTCAGAACTGGAGTAATATGGTCAAATTTCCTAGCTCCCTTCAAGATCCGTGCAGCAGAATTTTGTACATATTGCAGTTTATTAATTGTGGTTTTAGAAACTCCAGTTAAAACTGCATTACAATAATCCAGCCGCGAGACCACAAAAGAATTAATCAGCTTTTCCGCGACAGATAAGTTTAGCATTGGGCGTAGTCTGGCAATATTTCTGAGGTGGAAAAACTATGCCTTCACAGTACTCTGGACAAAGTAATCAAAAGTGAGGCTGGAGTCAAAAATTACACCAAGATTCCGCATCTTACTATGAGTCTCTAAAACAGAGCCATCAACAAACAGGGACAATGGAGCCGCTTTGCGAATTTGATGACGGGAACCTATAAGCATAATCTCAGTTTTCCCGCTGTTCAGGCAAAGAAAATTATTATTCATCCATGCTTTAATCTCAGAAATACAGCCAGAAAGATAACAAGCATCAATGTCTTCACCAGATTTAGAATGGATGTAGATTTGGGTATCGTCAGCATAAAAGTGATAATTAAGGCCAAGCGATCGCAGCAGATGCCCAAGTGGAGATAGATAAATGGTAAAGAGTAGAGGGCCTAGAACTGATCCCTGAGGAACACCAGTAAGCACCGTGCAAGTGTCAGACCTAAAGCCACACATCGAAATAAAATGGGAACGATCAGTAAAATAGGATTTAAACCAGTCTAAAACTGTCCCGGCCACACCAAAAACACTTTCCAGACGTGTAAGTAATAAACCATGATCCACAGTATCGAAGGCAGCTCTAAGGTCAAGAAGAATAAGAAGTGAGGTAGCTCCAGAATCAGAGGCCATCAACAAGTCATTGGTAACTTGAGAGATTTTATTGTAATGGAACAAGATTGTCAACTCTAAATGCAACCTAAACTAACTAAACGAACACCTCTACTCTTCCAGGTCCTTGCTCTCTCTGCCCAGGAACTGTCTGAACCAATCAGGAATAAGCACACTGGAGCTCAGCCAATCACTGCAGTAGCAGCTATAGAGCGATGTGATGACATCACACACTGGCGGCAGATCGTGGAAAAACGGATCCAGAGCAAAACCAGACGAATTAGCAAAGTGAGACAGCCTCAGAAATGTGCTTATTACACATCAACAGCGATTTGATGTCTAATAATGTGTTGTGCTTGTTCTGCTCAGGGTGGGACTCAACCCGTCCAAGCTGTTCCCAACTGTTATGCTCCAGTCGCTGGATTTTTCTTCTTCCCGCTGCTCAGGAACTATGACAGGTCTCTTAGTGGTGACTAACCATGTGACAATGATCTAGAATAGTGCTAAATAAACGAGCATTATCGCAATGATTTCATGTCTCTTATAGGTCGCAGGTGACCTTTGACCTTTTGGGGAGTGATCACCTGGTGCTAGGAAGGTTGCTGCACACACTTGGGCTGCTCATGCACCTGGCCATCAATGCACCTGTAAAAGCATACACAAACACAATATGTATTACACAATATGTGCACACTTAAAGGTCCCATGACATGAAATTTTCACTTTCTGAGGTTTTTTAACATTAATATGAGTTCCCCTAGCCTGTATATGGTCCCCAAGTTTCTAGAAATTTCAATCGGTGTAAATCGAGCTTTTGCTATCTTTCTCTGCCTTTGAGAAAATGGAGGCTCATACGCGCTGATCTTGAATCTCCTCTTTATGACGTCATAAGGAGAAATGTTACCTCCCCTGTCTCTGCTTTGCCCGCCCAGAGAATATTTTCCGCCCATGAGAAAATGCGCTAGGAAGTAGGAACAAGCTACAGGATACAATCTTCCAACATCTCTCCAGTTATCATTTTGGAAATGAATGCAATTATTTAGGAAGATCAAGCACATTGCATTGTGGGATACAGTCTTCCAACATAGTATGCTATGTTAATATTCACTGCACCTTTTGGTAAACGATAGGGTTTTCCATGCATAAAAAAAGATTAGCATGCCGTGCACAGTACACTTACCGAAGAAATATTATGAGCAGTATTATAGAATGCTAATTAAATAAATGAATGTTAGGGCTGTATAATTAATTGAAATAAAACCAAAATGGCAATATGGATTTAGAGTGATTATCAAATTGCAAAGGCTGCAACTTAATGAAATACAGTATATGCACTGCGTCTTTCACAGTGAAGCGTGGCGCTGTGTTTTACACATGATCCGCCCGTGTTTTCAGTGTCTCAGAGTGTAGTGTTTTTATTTAGTAATTGTTTTTTGTACATTCAATCATGAAACTTATTTTAGTAGAGCCCAAAAACAAAATCAAGACTTTGGAAAAGGGCCTAATATGGTCTCTTTAAAATGCAATTTGGATCAAATTTTGATTTTGATTTCATGCAACCCTATTATGAGCGATATATCCTTCATATAATCATTGGCGTCTTTTTGTCAGGTTGCATCTCAAATGGGCAGAGCTCTGCTGGATTTTGTTTGGGTTGTGCGCTTCCACACTGACCAGTAAGTTTGTGTTCCAGTATGCATTATATTATAAGCATATGCATGTCATCTCATGCTCTCTCTTGCTTTAACTGTAGGATGGTGAGGAGGGGTGTTATGTTTGCAGTGTGTGCTGTGTTTCTGAGCATGCCCAGTGAGAACTTACTCACCGAGCTCGGTGACGACCTGATGGAGACCAGAGCCTGGCTAGCAGGTAGAGATGGTTTTTATGACTCTTTATATGTGTGAGTATTTTTATGTTATAATAAATGTGTTACTGTGTACAGATGTGGCAGAGAATGATTGTGACGCAGACTGCAGGAGTTTGGCGGTACAGAGTTTAATACTGTTGGACAAAAACCTCAAATCTCAGCTGCAGATCCCAGATACGGAAACATGACTTGTGTTTCATCTCTCTGCTTCTGATGCCTCAGATATATTATCGCTCGTGGCAAGAATAACAGGGGAATTTGTTCTAGAGATGCTGATAATATCACACACTTGTCTGGAGTTGTGAAGATCTGGAAGATTTTATGATTCTGACCTGATGCATCCATAATTTATGTGACATTGCTCTTTGGATTTCATTTTAACGTTTTAGTGACTGTAAAATAAAGAACTCTTTATGGACATTAATACTTCTGCCCTCAAATCTATTTACATTTTGTGCTGTGCTTTTTAGGGAAAAATTTCCATAATTGCTTTATAAATGGTAAAACAGTGCTCAGATTTCTAGATCAGAAGGTCAGATGTTCTTGCTGAAGCTCAAAATGCTGTTTGAAATATTCTCAAATCATGATTGAACACACGATCATCAGGTTTTGTTCATGTAGCTGAGCTCCAGTGCTGATGGAAAAAGAAAAATAATTAGAAAAGAATGTAAAATTAAGGCATTTTCAATTGTGATCTCATACTTCTGGACCCCGCAGTATGAATGCAATAAGAATATGAAATTAAATCAGATTTTTTTTTTTTTTTTTTTTTTTTTATTCAAACCGGCTAATGTACCTCAAGAAATTAGAGAAGCTTTCTGAGTGCTATTGCTTGCTCTGTCATAATTGTATTTTTTTTTCTGTTTGTGTTTTACTTTTCTGATTGTTATTTATACATGAAATACATTAAAATGGTCAAGTATAAGTAAGTTTAAAAAACAAGCGTACAAAAGAGTAAAATATGAGCAGAAAATGCAAGAGAGCACAAAGTACAGAGTAATAAAACCAAAGGAAAATATACTTTTTAAGAAAGCATGACCAATAACTTTTAATGCGTTTAAAGTTTTTATTCATGCTTGTTATTTCTTGATTCATGCTTATTATATTTTGATCCGTGAGCACGTTGTTTGCTATTCTGATCATTTTGCATTATTTTTTTCAGTTTGTGCAATATATTTTTACATGTGTTTTTAAATTTTTGATTCACACTTATTATTTTTTGATCCGTGGCTGCAATATTTTAGACGGGATATTGATCCCATACATTTAGCTCTGATGTGAAAAGCAACAGTCATACAGCAGGGTCAGCAAATCCGACAACAGCCTAACAAGTTACTGAAATCTGTAACTCTCCACTATTTCACACAGGACGACTTTGTTGTCACTCAAATTCACTCTGGTGATGTCTAATCTCCTGGTTACCCTAATGCCCTCCGAATCCGATTAGATTTGTTCTGACTCCGAATCACATGTGCTGAAACCACAATAACAATTAGCCATTATACCTGCTTCACCTCATTGGTTGAGACGCAACACACGCGTTTAGCCCCACCCCCTCGCGCTTCTTCCTCTTGGCGTTGTCTGGGCAACCGAAAAAGACGCTTCACGGCTAAAGGCGCGTCGTAAACCTCGAAGGGCTAATTTCATTTTTTATTGTCAAAATCATACATATGCTGCGCGAAAAACACACGGTCATAACGGCAGTGCTGAGCGGAAGAGGTCTCAGGTAAATTATTTAAACAGTCGTTATCTGAAGCGTTTTTAAAGCGGCAGGCCTCGGTGTGGATTAGCTAACACAGCTAGCGGTAGATTTACTAACATTAAACACATGTAAACAACATTCTGCATTACATTTCGCCAATGACATTAAAAAAAGCACAAGATATCTCCACAATAGTTTCCCCAGCTGTAGAAATGCATCTTATCTACAACTTTATCAAAGCAGCAAACCGTTAACTTTGAGGAGTCACACCTATGTAACGTTAGAAATACCATGTTTTGCTCATAGTAACATGCTAATATTATGTTTTTGGATACTACCATAAAGAAACCATGTTAAGTACACTACATTACCATTTAAATACGGATGTGTATGGATATGGTAAACACAGTATGTACCAAAATACCATGGTATCATCTGATTCCTTCACTTTACCATAGTACCACCACAGTACTTTTCAATTTAAACCATCTAGAGATGTAGTAGCTGTCATATTTAGGTTCTCAGTTAATATTATCAATAGCAGATGACTGCTGTAAGATGTGCTTTATGATATTAATACAGGCTAATCATTATTTTTGTAGATCTGTAAGTCATGGCTGTGTATTTTGATCACCGTGTGGAGGCCCCTGACAGCAGTGGAGCAGCGGTCCTCATCTCATGGCACTCCAGTGTGTGTGTGCTGGCCGTGGGCTCTGTGAATGCCTCCAGCGGAGGCTGTGTGGATCTTTACCTGCAACAGGTGTGAGATGATCTCTGCACACACACTCGCACTGCTTGTTCATGCATTCTCTGCAATACTCAGACAACTTTATAAACTAAACAATAATGCACGTTTTCAGCAATACAGTAAATACACAGCTGTTTAAAAGTTTTGGTCCTTTAGAGTTTTTTATGTTTTTGAAAGATACTACCATAAAGAAAACATTATGTTACGTACACTACAGAACCATTTAAATACCACTGTGTATGGATATGGTAAACACACAGTATGTATCAAAATACCATACCATGGTAAATGTACTAGATTTATTTGATCAAAAATGTAAAAAATTATTGCAGTTTAAATAACTGTTTTGTGAATATTTTTTAAGATGTAATTTATTCCTGTGATCAAAATAGTTTTTTTTTTTGTGTGTGAAAACTGTGATGTACATGAAAAAGTTTGGGTTATGTTTAAGAAATACAGGAAGGATCCATTAAATTGATGAAAAGTGATAGTAAAGACATTTATAGTGTTACAAAAGATTATTTTTGGAAATAAATGCAGTTTTTTGTACTTTCTATTCATCAAAGAATCCTGAGAAAAATATATCACAGTTTCCATAAAAACATCAAGTAGCACAACAACTGTTTTTAACATTGATAATAAATGTTTCTTGAGCATCAAATCATCATATTAGAATGATTTCTGAAGGATCATGTGACACTGAAGACTGGAGTAATGATGCTGAAAATTTAGCTTTGATCACAGGAATAAATTACACTTTATAATATATTCACATAGAAAACAGTTATTTTAAATTGTAATAATATTTCACATTTCTACTGTATTTACTGTATTTTTGATTAAATAAATGCAGCCTTGGTGAGCATGAGAGACTTCTATCAAAAACATAAAAAAATCTTGAATAATCCAAACTTTTGATTAGTAGTGAATGTATTGTTTTATTATTTCAGACCTAACCTAACTAAATAAATAGTTAACGTAATATTTAGTAGTGAACCAGAGATTGCTCTTTTCGATTTGAATGTTTTATTTTATAATAAAGGTTCAAAATTTTTTTATGAAATAGTATCAGTGATGACGCTGAGTTTTAAAGTGCTCCGTAATCTCTGTGTGTCTGTTTGTGTCATTAGGGAGAGCATGTTGAGCTGTGTCATGTGGAACGGGGATTCAGCCCTTCGTTGTTGCAGTGGCACCCGACTAAACCCCTGCTGGCGGTGGGGTGGGAGACGGGCGAGACCATTCTCCTCTCACACCCCTCCGGAGAACACACACCCCTGCCCAACAACACACACACCGCCTGCATCACAGTGCTGGAGTGGAGCAGTAACGGCAGCAGACTGGTCACGGGGGATCAGGTCACACACATTCACCTCCATTGCATACGTATATTTAAATATATATAATGTAATAAATGCTAAAGTGAGTGTATGTTTCAGGCAGGTGTAATGGCGGTGTGGAGAGTGGATGCCAGAGGGAAACTGCAGGGATCTCCTCTGATTAAACATGACTACAGTAAACCACTGACGTGCTGCATCTTCAGACCTACAGCGCCTGCTGAGTGAGTCTCGTTTAACCACATCAATACCATGAACAGTTTAGTGTCAGTAATGTTCTAGCTGGACTAGAGAGGAAGTTTGACTTGTAATTCAATTAAAGGAACCGTATGTAGGATTGTGGCCAAAACTGGTACTGCAATCACTTTAAAAATACTGTAGTGCGGTGTATCCCCTCCCCCCTACCCCCTGACTCGAGGTTGCCAGATAAGCTGCAGGATTCAGCAGAAGCGTAGGCTGCTTCAATGGTCATACAGGTCAACTTGCAGCATGTGTAACTAGTCCACGATATACTGTACGTGAAGAACGAATGACGAATCATTTTTTCTGAGGTAAAGTTAGGCTTCTGTCTCAATTACGTTTCAAATTGCCATAATGGGCGTGCTAATGTTGTTTTCCTCAGCGTCTCAGCATAATGACAGAGAAACGGGCTCCTAATGCATTGCTAATGTCAGCATACGTCCATGTGAGCTAATGTTACGTTACTTTGCACGAACATGCATAACTTTGTTCGACTGTCATGAATATATGAAATGTCCATTGACAACAAGTACAAGTTAGCCAAGCATAGATGAATCTTACCTGTCCAGGAGAAAATTAGCAACGTTGGTGTCTGTGTTCAAATTCTTCTCCGTTTTCAGCCGTCTCCATCTTTCAAAAGCATCTCCAATACAAATTCTGGTTTTATTTCGGACTTTGTCACGACGAATTTCTGAATTATAACGAGGTCTTTTTGATTTAGTAACGTTAGACATTTTTATCCGACTAGAGTTAGGGTAGGTTAGAGCAAAGCTGGCAACCCGTATCCCGAAACACTACTGACTTCGTGATTGGTAGATAGGTGGAGGGAGGCGCGTCAGGCCAAAACACAAAATGACAACATCAACATCAGTTGAGGGCTGCAAGTCCACTTTTTAAATGACAATATCCTAGCCATACTACTGTTGTCAGTGATATAAGTATTTGAAATGAACATGATTTCTTAATGTCTATTGACACATCAGGGCCATTTTATGATTAATTGAAATAGATTTCTTACATACAGCTCCTTTAAATTGCATGTGAATCATTACTGTGAACTGACTAGATCTTTGACCTTAGTTTTCTCTTGTGCAAAAGAAGTGCACTTGAATGTATTGAATGTGCACTTGCTGTGTACCTTAAACATGCATTAAAAAAAAACTGTACTTGCAGATAATATAATATTAATGAAATAAAAGGCCACTTAAGGGGTTAGTTTACATGTCATTCCAATCTTCAGAACACAAATGAAGATCTTTTTAATGCAATCTGAGAGCTTTCTGTCCCTCCATGTACTTAGACTACACTTTCATGACTTAAGTACACTTTAAAGTAAAAGTTTTCATTTGACAATTATTACAAAGTGCACTTTTTAAAAGTACATTTTAAATGATTATGTTTTAATAATCTTTTTGTCATGCTTTTATTTAAATGCATTGACTAACATAAAGCACATGTAAAGTACTTGATTATAATTGTAACTGTGTTTTTTGATATTACATTTAAAGTTAATATATTGTCAATGTACTAAATTGCAACTTGATCATACAAATGTGCCATTACAAAAATATTTTAATACATGACAGACAAGTTTTAATTGGAATGACATTCAAATATATTTTAGTTAACCTTAAATGCTTTTCAGTATATTCTGCTGTACACTTTAACCATATTTCAAAAGCAATATAAGTAACTATGTAATTACACATGAAGATAGACTTAAGTGCTACTTAAGTGGGTCAAAAAGCCATCTAAATTTCAGCTAATTCCATTTTATATAAATGCAAATTGCAAACTATAATACGTCTTCATTTAATTGCAAGTAACATTCAATTGAGTGTCTGAAAACATTACATTAAGTATATTATTTCTGTTAGAAGTACTCTTTTTAAAAGTATGCTACAGTTTACCTCTTTTTCACAAGGTTTGTTACACTGTGTATCCACTTCTTATTGTTAGTTGCTTTGGTAAGAAAGTATCTATCCGTTATAAAAATCCTACTGTGTGTATTTGAATATTTCTGTAGGGATGTGGCGATGCTGGCCCGCGCTGCTGTTAGCGGGGATGAAAGCGCTCTGGACATGTTTAACTGGAAGAAGAGCAATAAAGGAGCAGTGTTTGCGTTGGGATCACAGGAAGGACTGGCCTTCTACATCAGTGCAGCTGATGGTGAGAGACACAGGACGTTTACTGATGATGATGGACAGTCGCTCTGGGTTTGTTCTAACCGTGTGTGTGTGTGTTTTAGGGAGCGTGTACAGCGTGGATGAGCAGGCGCGGAGTGTGACGTTGCTGTCTGTTGACAGTGCGGTACAGAAGATGTGGTACTCTAAGAGGAGAGCCGTTCTCGCCGTGGTGACTGAATCTCTGCTGCTCTCTCAGTTCAGTGTTGGGCCAGAAGGGTTCACTCAGGAGATCAGTAAGGTAACAGCCAATCAGATATCAGTATACTGCCGCAAAAACCAGACAAACATCAGATTGCTGAGATAAATGTGTGTGTGTGTTAGTGTTATTTTAATCTCAATAATAAGTTTTAAGTTTAAAATACATTTTTTTAAAATATATTATATTTCAGTTTTAGTTAACTATAATAACCCTGGTGTGTGTGCAGGTGAAGCTCAGTAGCAGAGGTGGGCAGCACACAGACATTGTGTGGACAGAAAACGGTTTGCTCATCACAGCATCAGGAGAACAACACATCAGGTTATCATCAAATTTTAGTCTTCTGTGTTTGGTTTTACAGTGTATATAAAAGTATTTCATAGTTTCTCAACAGATGCCCTGAAATGTTCTTAGTGTTCTGATGATGGTGTGTGTGTGTGTGTGTGTTTGTGTGTGTGTGTGTAGGTTGTGGGATGTGGAGTTGGACGATCATTACGCTCTGTCACTGGATGAGTCTCTGGGCTTTGAGAAAGGAGAGCTGCTCAACTGTGTGTCCTTTTGCATTTCTAAACGTAAGACTTTCACTGTGACAACTCTATCTCTATATATCACTTATCTGAAATAGAAAGTAAAGCTTTTGTAACATTATACACTACCGTTCAAAAGTTTGGGGTCAGGAAGAATTGTAATAAAAAAACATTTTTGGAAAGAAG
This sequence comes from Squalius cephalus, assembly GCF_949319135.1. Classification (NCBI taxonomy): domain Eukaryota; kingdom Metazoa; phylum Chordata; class Actinopteri; order Cypriniformes; family Leuciscidae; genus Squalius; species Squalius cephalus. The sequence continues at coordinate 4,119,585 of NC_137146.1, read as the reverse complement.
TGAATACTTTTATTCCACAAGGATTCAAAAGCTTCAATGCTATTCTTTTGAACTGTCTATTCATTAAAATAATGTTGAAAAAAATTGCACAGAACTGTTTTCAACATTGATAATAATAATACATTTTCATTGAGCAGCAAATCATCATATTAGAATGATTTCTGAAGGATCATGTGACACTGTAAAAAATAAAATTTTAAAATATTGAAATAGAAAAAAGTTATTTAATTGTAATAATATTTCACAATATTACTGTTTTTACTGTATTTGGATCAAGTAAATGCAGCCTTGATGAGCAGAAGAGACTTCTTTCAAAAACATTAAAACTTTTGAACAGTAGTGTATAATTAATTACGTTTAATGTTTTTACCCCATTTGCAAATAGATTAGTTATGCAGAAACTAATCTGTGTTTCTGTGTTTTTTTGTATATTGTGTTAGATATACAAAATTTGGATAAATGTTTTGATAAAACAAGAAAAAAATATTAGGTAGTTTAGTTTATCTTTCAGTTTATTTTATGTCTTGTTTTAAAGATATTTAGATATTTGTACTGAAAAAAAATCACAGAAATATCATATTTGATAGAATGAGTTCTTTATGACCCGGTAAAGCATTGTACTTGCAACGCTAAGGTCATTAGTTTGATTCCCAGGGTGTGCTTGTGCTGATAAAACATATAGCTTAAATGCACTGTATACCTTTAGATAAAATATGATGTAAATGTGAACATGATTTTATGCTCACCATTTTGACATGCTTGACTTGCAGCCTTGTATGTTTAATTTGAATGGGATAAGGAAATGTTTAAGCCAAGGCTATGTGTTTTTATTCAGAACTAATCTGATCTTCATTTGCAGAAGTTCTTGCGGCAGGTACCAGCATGGGTCGTGTTGCTCTGTGGCACATGGTGACGGTGAGTGATCAGAAAGGTGACACAAAAACACAGTGGAAACTCCAGACACCAGCAGAGGTGGAAGGGAACATCTCACATCTTCAGGTACAGCATCCTTCTGAGGTGTATTCAGGGATATTTCCTGTTAAAAAAAACAATAATGTATATAAACTCATTATAAATATAACATGAATTACTAGCATGTCTGAAGTCTCTCTCCCGTGTCTGTCTGTCTGCAGTGGGGCTCGAGCTCTCATCTGTTGGCCGTCTGCAGCAGCAGCTGTGTGGTGATTCTGTCAGAACATGTGATGTGTTCTCATTACAGCCAGCAGATAGCAGCAGTGCAGCTCACACCAACACAGCTCAGCCTGGCCAACTTCAACACCAACACACACATCACCTTCCACACAGACACACACATCAGAGCCGTGCAAGTCACCAAGGTACAAATCCCTTTTCTAGTCTTTCCTCGTTCTAATTATCACCTCATTCTGCAAACATATTGTAATGACTACCATAAACATTCAAGAGTCAGCATCATTGTTCACAAGATGATATGATGATGATTGTAGACTCAGTCTTTTTTAATGCCAGATCAGTGAAATTTATTTCCACAATTTTGCAGAACAAGAAAATAAATGTATATATAAAATAAAAAAAATATAAATTTATTATATTTAATATGTATTTATATGCAAAAATAAAAATAATTCAACATTATTTGTGTTTCTTCAGGATCTGGTTGCGGTGTGGAATGGGAAATGTATCACAGTGTATGAGCCATCAGGACAAACACTGCACAGCACAGGTACTAATACCACATGGCAGATGTGCAGCACCACAGAATCTGTCAGTACTAGAGTCATTTTCTGATGAATTCTGTTTTTTTTTTTTTTATCAGGTTCTTTCCAGTGTGAGTCTGCTGCTCTTGCGTTACATGATGAAAACATTTATACCATAGAACCCAACCGCGTCCAGATCCGCACACCACAGGTACACACACACACACACACACACACAGAAGTGATGTTCTTAAACACACTTATGCACACAAACTCTACACTCACGTCCACATTCTTTAACATATGAAAATACACATTGTACACAGTGAATGTTCACATTTCCAAGTTTGTGTTTCTTAAGTGTATGTGTGTGTGTCCAGGGCACAGTGAAACAGTTGCTGGTGTTTTCTGAAGTGGAAGGAAACCCGACACTGCTGAGTGTGTGTGGGTCTCACCTGGCTGTGGGAACAGATACGTCTCACGTCAGAGTCTTTAACCTCACACGCAGGTAAGCACACACACTCAGTTCTACACAAACGTGTAAATGTATATGAGTGTATAATGTGTGTGTGTTTTTGTGCACAGGGAGGCCAAACCATTGGGTGTCACAAAGAACCTCTGTGAGCTCATTCCTGACCTGGGCGCTCTGAGATCAGTCAAATGCAACGCCAGCGGCAGTCAGCTGAGCGTCCTCGTTACACAGGTACAGAAAAGACCATTCTTAAAGGGACCATATAATGGAAAACAGGATTTTGCTCTTTTGAATTACAAGTTTGATGCTCACAATGAAAGTCGACCAAGATCATTTTTTGAAACTAAACTGCAGAAATGCAACAAGTTGAAAATGGTCATGAAAAACTTAATTATGGCTGTAAGAAACCTTGACTAAATAATTTTAAAGGGGTGATGAACTGAGAAATCAAATTTTCCTTGAGCTTTTGACATATAAGAGATCATCATACTATAATAATATCCTGTAAGTTTCAGAACTGAAAACTACCTTGTTAGTCCAATAAAAGCTTTTATAGACACCAGGCTCAGCAAACGACTCGTTTTTCAAAGTGGGGAACTATGACGTCAAAGAGGATAAAACACCGCCTCCACAAAAGAAGATCAACGCCTACTTCAACACGGCCTGTTTAGCCCCGCCCACCGATTCGCCCAAACTTGCTAAATAACATAGGACGACATGATGATTGCTAAACCGGATCGAGCTACTTCCAAGCAATAAACATGCTGTTTACTAAATATTGTGCGTGCCTGTTTGTGGAAGAAGACAGTCTGCATAAGCTTCCTTCGGATTCCAGCATAGTTAAACTTGATTAAATCAGTCAATCACAATTTCCCGACGGATCTGCCAGCAACATGTAAGTAACCATGTGTATTCTAATGCCTGATCTGCGATCAGTGATTTGATTTCTGATGAGTAATTATTCAAGTTCAGATATCTTTCTCTTAAAATCGTTCAATACTGTTTATGCATCAGTGACTAAACGATCAACTTCACATAATTTCTCGTAGTATTATGAAAATAATATTTTTTAAACTGTTATTAAATTATATACAGAAAGCGATCAAAGAACGATCCCTTTCCATTCGCCCAACCTGTCAATCAAACAGCACAGCGCGAGCCGCGAGAGCTTAAGCTCTATATTAAGATATATCTGGACACTTACCAAACTCGTGATGAAATATTGACACTGTTAAACTACACAACGAAGCTCTTACTGTGTATTCACATCGTGTTTGCATTGTGATTTGGTGTAAGCATTTGTGAGAGTGCAAAAATTGCGTTGCAATGATAAGATCTTTATTCACGCGATCAACAGACTGTCTGTCATCTGCTCAGTCAGTGCTCATCATGCTGCAACCTTTCATGCGATGTAATTGATTTAAATATAATGCTTTAAACGATACTTTTCACGATTTGTTAATCTTGATAGCTGTAATAGTAAAAACGTAGTAAAAGTTTTCGAGAGAGTTCATGTAATAGAGCATCACAGTCCCGCCCACAGCCCGAGAGCGCTTCGGTGCCGGAAGTAAATTTCCCATTCATTTTTCCCATTGACGTTTTCGAAAATCCGTATCTAAAGAGTTTTAGAGCATGTCTGAGGATAACCAGCTACGGCTGAACTCATAGGCATACAACATATCATTTCGAGTGAAAAAACGGCGAGAAAATCCAAAAAAAGTCAAAGGTACAAGACTGTGTACATATTTTCATTTCCGAGCGAAGGAACTACTCATCCCATAAACCACCGCGCCTCACTGAAGTCGACTGAAGCCACAACCGCGAAAGAGCCTTTAGAGCGACTTTAAAATCTGACGACAGCCACGCGAACTTTTTCTTGTGCCGTTTATAGCAGTTCTTTCAGTAGTAATTGTGTAAATAGACTGGAAAGCATGGCTGGCGGTCCGCGGCTCACGGGTGCAGATCTGGCAGTCCGCGCGGCGTTCTGCTCATCAGTTTCAGCGGCCCACGGGCAGGTTGCTGACAAATGCCTCAACAATTTCCCACTTGTGGTCCATGCTCATTTTATTCATGAAGTTATAGTTCATCCTTAATTTTAATAACATTTAATGTATTTTCTTAATAACAACAAGTGAAAATTAAAAAGTGAAGGTCAGCAAACCAGAAAGTGCATCATATTAAGTTGATTAACTTGCCATGAATTATTACACAAATGTTCAGTAAATGCATGAAGAGCTCTCTATGGCTCTGGGTATGCCTAAGCTAAATATTGTTTTGACAGTGGCATCATAAAATGCTTGATATGACTCATACCATATATGAAGACTCCTCGGTTCAAATGTCACATCAGTGATACCGTGCAAAAAAAACGCAACAGTTTTAGTTTTTTTTTCTATTTATCTTGAGTCTTCACGAACTTTCGCGGGGTTTACACGAGCTCCACCAATCAGATGCATCACTGTGGGATTGTGGGATTGTTTAGGATTGTGGGTAATGAAGTACTTCTCCAAGACATCGCGAATAAAAGGCATTTATCTCAAAACAAGGTTAGTGCCCCATTAACTTTTGGCGGTTATATGAGCATATACAATCGCTTAGTACTGCCGTAGCTGGTTTTAAGTCTACCATGTATGGTTACGTTTTTATGGCTTATACCCCAACTGTCAATGGAGAAATTGTATTGAATTTTTACTTCCGGCACCGGCTGTGGGCGGGACTGTGATGCTCTATACTAGCTATTTCATATGCAAGCATGTCAGCCAATCACAGCAGTGGGCGTTTGCACTGCAGTCTCACAGCAGACACGCCCCTTAAAACGGAGCGTTCAAACCTGAGGCTGAAATCAGGCTTGGAAAAATGGCTTTTATTTATAAATTATGACAATTTTTGATGTAAAAATCATACTAACATTATAAGGGCACCCCAGGCAACATTATAAAATAATAAAACAATCCAGTTCATGACCCCTTTAAAAAAAATGTGTGTGATTTAGATAATTTAATTTAGTGCTGTCAACCAATTAAAAATGTAACTAATTAATCGCACATTTTTCTGTAATTAATTGTGATTAATCACACCTAACATTGAAATTTGAATCTCCAAATTAATGTATAAACAACATGAAGATGGTATATTTTGAATATTTGTTTAATGGCATCTTTTTAAGAAATATTACGAAGTATAGAGAACTAATACTGCTACTGATGTATCTCTATTAAATGGATTTTTTCTCAATTCCTAGGGATGAAATTTGTAATTATAGCCATTCAACATTACAGTATAATTGAAATCCATCGTTTTCAGGCTTTTTTAATATGCTTAAAAATATTATAACAACCTTTAACTTAAGTGAACTTAAAACGATCTTCACATAACCCCACTATAATCAATGTCACATTTAGTAGTGCCTTTAATATAGCGTGTTGTACATAATAAAATAGTGATTTTTCTGTCTCTGTCAATATCAGCTCTCTCCGTTTGAAAGAAAACTGTCAGTTAATTTTACCCCCACTAAGTTTATTTAGCGCATGTGAGAAATAATCCTCTTGATTAAGCACATTACTGACAGAATCAAAAACCGGCTGCCAAACGGAGCTTGAAACACGCTATAGATAGATAGATAGATCAATAGATCCTTTCATTTGTATGTGCGGGTTTTGCCAATGTCTGTGTTGTGTTTTGTGCATTGTAGGTGAACGGGCGGCCAGATAACAAAGTGTATTTCTATGACATCGAGCTGGACACGCTGTCTTACTTCGACTTTTTCACAGGGAGGCCAGAGAGCGGTCTCGCACTGTCAGACGACAGTCAAAGGTACCGTTGCGTGGTCTCACAGGAACAGAGATGATGCAAGTGCATAAAAATAAGCAATCTTTCATTGTGAAAATTTTTATTTAAATTTAAGAACTCGATGTGAGGGGGAGTTGGCCGCCCGCTGCCCTGTTTCTCAGTTCTGGGACGAGAATGAGCCACGTCTGTTTGTGTGTGAAACAGTTCCTGTGAACTCTGACCTCCTCAGAAGTAGCCAATCACAAACAGAGAAGGTAAAACACTACATGATAATGAAAATTTGTTTAACCTTTTAACTTGGCGTTTTTCATATATATATATATATATATATATATATATATATATATATATATTTCATTTTTATAAATTTTTTATTTATTTATTTTCTATTAGATCCCCCCCCATGTTCTCACATTCATCATTTCTTTAAAAGACTCCTTTAAAAAAAACTGTATTTTCATAGTCCTGGCTCATTTGCAAAGTTTGTTTTCCGTACTAAAAACGATGCATTTTTAGACATTTTTATTTATTTCTTGGAATTTGAAAATTGAAAACTGAATACATTATGAGGGCTAAATAAATGAGTTGAAATATATTTAAAACGTTTTTTTTTTCCCCCTGACAGGAGGACGTGATGGTGGTGACGTTCTTTGTGACACAGGAACACGGTCTCCTCCTGCAGGACTCGCAGCCTAAACCAGCTACGCTGCTCTCTCTGCTGGCTCTAGATACACCGTATTACTATTATATTTGTAAGGTACGAACACACAGGAACCCTTCATTCCCGTCTTCCTGCTTCTCTGTGAATCTGTATGCATCTCTATTTCTCACCCCTTTACATACATTTTTCTGCATTTCTTGCATGCATCCTTTTATTTTTCTTATTCTGATTTTCCTTCTGACTGTCCTGCTGCTCTTAAGCTCTTATTTCGGAGGGGAGGACTCATTCTCCCTGAAGTGAGTACCATCACAATCGCCCAGCGGTCATTTGGCAAAAGAATCATCCATTTGATACACGTCACTCTTTCTCTCATCATTCACCTTTCTAAATTTGGTTCAAAAAGAGTGTTTGCGTTTTGCTAAAGGTTTATCATTAATGAATGTTTCTCTCTGTCCTCTCAGCTGAGTGAGGGTGGAGATCAGGGCCAGGCGGTCTCGACTCCCGCCGAAGCGCCCCAGGTGCCGTCGGCCCCTCAGATGGTGGTACGACGAGCCCTACGAGACTTTGTGGGGTTGGAGAGCTGCGAGAAGCAGACCCGAGACGCCATGCTGAACTTCAGCTTCTACCTCACTATAGGGGACATGGACGAAGCATTTAAAGCCATCAAACTCATTAAGAGGTACATGTACTCGTGCACTCACATCTTACCAACCAGAGCAATGAGGTTTATCAGTGTTTGAGCTTTTGAGTTGATCAGAGTATGTTCAAACCTCACAAGAGCTGATCTGTGAACTTGTGACCTTGATCAAGATACAACCTCAGGTTACTCCAAAACAACAGAACCTATAAGAAGTGTACGTCCAAGTCACTTCAAGGTCTTTTTAAATAATTTTTAAATCATAAGAAATCAGATTTCACACATTTAGGGACACTTCATTCAGCCTGCTCTACTTTTTAATTGTTTTTCCTATGTAAATGTGCTAGAAAGATGTCTCGGACTGTGCTTGAGTACCACATTTTAAGAGGCCATGTCAGGTTAAAAGTAGTTTAATTTTTAAAACCACGCCTTATTTTCCATTTAACAGCGCCGTGGCTCAGCAGTCAAACTGCTTCAGATGTCAGCACTTATTTTTTGTACATATCAAAGTACTTCTACTAATGTACTACGTATCAAAGACTAGATGCGTGTGATCTTTAGTATATGAAATTATAGTTGTGTGATAATAGATGTTGTGTTTTTATACCTAGTGAGCTGCCTACATGAATTTAATGGCCAAAAAACTACTGTAGTGGAAGATTCTGATATGTATAGAGCAGGATGATCGATTGCCGATTACTCAAAATCAGTGTTATTGTTAACTTAAAACTATTAAAAATGTCATTGATTAAAATAAAGATTAGATGAAAAACCTAAAAGCTTAACAAATTACAAATGTTTTCTTGACAACTAACTGATATAAAATGTGAAAAGTAAAATAATTAAATTACTAAGAAATGAATATCAGTTAATGCTAAATATAAATATATGTGTATTTATATATATATATATATATATATATATATATATATATATATATATATATATATATATATATATATAAATAAAAAAAGCTAATTCAAAATACTCCATAATATAGTATTATATAAATAATATATAATTATATAAATAATAGTGCTCAGAATTCTCAAAATATTAAAAAATGTCAGCAGATGAAAGGTAATTGGCTGATGCTGATAATCTAAAAAAATCGAAATATTTTCTAGGTTTTGAAACACAAACACGAGTCGCTGTGAGTGAGTGAAACATCCTCTGCGTTCTGCCTGCATTCTGGGTGTGTGAGGAGGAGGACGTGCCAGATGGCATGCTTACCATTGACCAGCCGTCACAGTGAAAAGGGAGACGTTATGAAAATGATCTTTATCATAAAAATGATTTACTAATGATAAATGAGGTAACGGTGAGCCAGACATATATATTGTATGTGTGTTGTCACTGGTTTCAGACAATACAAAATGCAGTTCCAGTCATATTTCCAGAGAGGATATAGTGATCTAAACAGACACGCACACACACTGCCGTCTCCCGGTTTAAATCAGATACACAGAAAGGGCTTTGTGTGTTTCATGTTTATAATGGGAATTGTAATTGTACTTCGCGTGCTTGTAAGGTTACTGGTGTTTATATGTAGGTGTGTGTAGCGGCTTCCTAAAAGACGCCTTGTGTGTATGAGAGCACTACCGTAAAAGACACAGATTTCCATGACTGTATGGGGTGTGTGTACTGTACATTCCGGCTGTATTGTTTTAGTTCATTTTAGCAACAGATGAAATGCAGAGGAGAGGAAAAGAGCTTGAGCTGAGTGATCTATTGATTCCTATCTTTAACAATTAAATTCTCAAGAACTGTGACGGATCCCTGTAACACGTACTGTCAGATTTTTTTTAATGGCCTTTAACTTTTCATCTTTAGAAGGTTAGTTCACCTAAAAGTGAAAATTCACGTTTATGCACCTTCATATCATTTCAAATCTGTATGATTTTCTCGAAACAATAAAAATCAAGTGATCAGAAGCTGTGAAGCTCTAAATAAGAATTAAAAGGCACCTTAAAAGTATGATAAAAGTATTTTCCTTATGACTTGTGTGCTATATTCCTATAAGTAATACACAAATATATTTAATATGGCATATCAAGATGCATCATATTTGCAAGTCATGTCGCCACGCCATGTATGAATGAGGAAGCAAGATTTCAGAATTACAACAGAAAAGAAATGTTTAAGTTCGGTCTGTTTCTCACGCAGAGCTGTTGTATGACTTCAAAAGACTTGGAATATAGTGCACGCGTCACATAGCTATACCACTTTTATTTTGGTGCTTTTTTGTCTTATTTGGAGATTGACAAGACAAACCCTGGTGACTTCATGCTTTCACTGTATGGGAAAGAGCAAGTGTGAATACAATAATATACAAAAAAATTGACCAAAGCTGATTTCTTGATAAATTGTCAATAAAATAACTACGAATAAAAAGCAGGAATATCAGCTCACCTCATATATTCATGTAATTCATATGCATATGTTAATTATATGAATGTATGATGTCTATATACAGCTCCATTTAAAAGTTTTTTATGTTATTTAAAAGTCTGTTATCAAAAAAAGTAATATTTTTTTTAAATATTATTACACAATAAGTGTTTTCTATTGTAATATATTTTAAAATGTAATTTATTCCTGTGATCAAAGTCCAGTCTTCAGTGTCACATGATCCTTCAGAAATCATTCTAATATGATGTTTTGGTGCTCAAGAAACATTTCTTCTTATTATTATTATTATTAATATATAGATTAATAATATTTTTTAACATATATATTTTTTAACATTACTATTATTATTATGTTGAAAACAGTTGTGCAGCTTAATATTTTTGTGGGAAACATGAAACATTTTGTTAAAAAACTTTGTGCGTGATTAAGGGATATTTCATAAAATGTTGTTTATATACAGACTTGAAACAACATGAAGGTGAGTAAATAATGATAGGAATTTTATTTTCATGTGAACTATCCCTTAATAATGCGAGTAGTTTCTGTGCATGTAGTAACATTAATTACCGTAGCCTCATGTTATCGTCATCCAAGTGTCGGTCTGGAATCAGGGGGTCACCTTAGTGTGTGTGTGTGTGTGTGTGTGTGAGATCGGTGAGCACAGAGTCAAGGACAGTCTGAATGAGAGGAAATGAATGGACACACACACACACACACACACACACACACACAGTCAATCCCAGAACAACCCTTTTGTGTTTTGAATGGCTTTGTTTATTACTTCAATAATATTATATCAGTCCCGCTCAGGGTGAAATGTGAAATTTTAATAATATACTTAATATACCTCTGTATTATACACATATATGGGTACCACAGGCACAGGTTAACAAATATTGTGTCTACTGTATACTGAACTGATATAGTTCCAGTTTATCATACAATTATGACCAGTTTCAGATCATCTCCTTCTTAATGGTTACTATGCAGAGTTTCCTCATTGGTGTCTTGTAGATTATATAATCTCTGATGAATCGTCACATGGAGATGTATGGAGATAAATGAACAGGCAGAAGTCACTAAAATAATTTTGGTACCAAATGCCCAGACCTGCACAGAATCTGCTCCACCAGATTTCCATCTCATCTCCTCACATATTAGATTGAATATTTTGGAATAATTTGATAATACTATCAACTCTGTTTAACACATTTTACCATATTTGGGTGTCATATCTCCTCACAGTAAAGAAAAGATGATATTTTGTTGATGAGCAATTGATGAAATTAAGCAATTAATCAAATTTAAGTAAAATATCTACCTGAAAAGTTGGAAAAACAAATTGAATTTAAATAGTCCTAAAATAGACTTAATTTTCTTTATGATATATATATCAATTTTTTAATTTTTTTTGGAGCAAAATGTGATCTGGGCATGGACATAAAACATGTGTGAAATTCACCAATTTAAATGCATTCTGCAGATTTGTCCTCTTAAATTAGCACTGAAAATGTGTATAGAAGTGCAGATTGCATGCCGGTCTGTAAATGACTATATCCAAATGACCTGGGAGCAATATTCAATGCCTAGACTTCCTTTGAAATCTGATGCTTCATGTTTCATAGAACTATAATAGATACATGTGCTTTTACTTTCTCATAAGTGCACTTATGAACATAAACGTGTCAAGATCCAGCTTGATCTTTATCTGTCAGTTATATTCTTTACAATCCACAGTCCTTCTTCTGTGTTTAAAGGAATTTCCATTCCAAGTCTTCCATTCAGTCTGAAGCAAGGTCACTTTTTTCAGTCACATGATCAATACCCTTGTCCTTAAAGGGACAGTTCACCCTAAAATGAAAATTTTCTGTTAATTCGCTCGCCCTCAGGGCCATCCAAGATGTAGGTGTATCTTTTTTTCTTCAGTAGAACTTTAAAGAGGATTTTTAGCTGAAACCGAAGTCCTTGGTGATTCATATAATGCAAGTCAATGGCTACCGTCACTTTGAGAGTCAAAAAACAAATACCGATCGTTTCGCTTCATAAGAACTCAATGTATCGTCAGGAGCCACTGGTATTAATTTTGTTTTGCCTGTATGTGTTTTTGTTTTGTTTTTTACTCAAAGTGACTGGAGTCATTGACTTGCATTATATGAATCACCAAGGACTTTGGTTTCAGCTAAAAATCCTCGACTGTTCTACTGAAGAAAAAAAGACGGGATGGCCTGAGGGCGAGTAAATTAACAGCACATTTAAATTTTTGTGTAAACTGTCCCTTTAAGCAAAAGATGAATTTCACATAAAATGATTGAAATCCTCTCCATGGGCTTTTGTGTCCATCCCATCTAAATATCCATCATGCCTTTTGTCTCAGGTGAGATGTGTCTTTGTGTGTCAGCACGGTGACTCTACATAGTCATTGTCTAGGCGTGGCCTGAAGGGTGTGGTCAAAGATCGACTGATGACAATGACAGGCGGTGACAGACAGTCGTCACGGCGATGCAGAATATTCCAGATTAGCATGGCGGCTGCTAGCGTGGCAAACAAGCACGCAGCGATGTTTACGTAGCAAGAGTAGGACAGGTAAGTGTAGGGGCCGATCCTGTAGAATGTCACGAGGCCGATCACCAGCACAAAACCTGCAGAGACAGAGAGACAGGACTTAGTTTCAGAAGAAAGCCAAAGCATCATTTGTAATTTGTAAGTTGTAATTTTTAGGATGCATGCATTTAGAAAATAGAGTGAATTTTCATTTCATGCCGACTTATCACATTATTTGATAGATTTAGCTCTTCTTTAATGTGTAATGCAAAATAACTTTTTAAAATACAGAATATATATTTTATAATATCATTACAATATTGTGCCAAATATCACCATTAAATTGCAATAGGTTATATAGAATAAAACAAATCAAATTGTACCTAAATTAGGCTTTTATTGAAATTAAGGATGTTGAATATCCTACTTCCCCATTTAAAATGATCTTTTTGAAGATTTGAAAGATTTAAAATCTCCCTTACTTAAGGGAGCGATCAAAGAAAAAAATTCTGACCATATTTCTTTAATGACCTTTTCCTAGATTTTAAGGTTTTTGAAATAATGAATTTGCCTGAACTTTTTTAACTTTTAAAATTTGGAAAATTTGCACTTTATTCAATTTTTATAAATTTATATTCTTTAGGTTTATTTTTCCTTAATGCATGTTACTGGTCTTGTTGTTAACAATTCTTCCGTGCAGTTTATATATATATATATACATGTTGCCTTCATAGTCTTTAATCAACATGTCATAGCTTGTATTTCTTGTGATATGCTCACTTGACGTAGACCATGTTGTGAGAGCACATATTTTTGAGCTGCACATTTTTCTTTTACACACTCCTGAAGCTGTTTCTCAACAGAGTTTTATTGTAAGTGCATTACTGTAAACACCATTTGTATTTGTTTTTTTACCAACTGAATTATTTTCTTTGGTATTAGACGGCATGTCACGTAGCTGACCACAGAGCCTGAACCTGAAACATTCCTTTAATTCATCACAGCCACAATAATAGTTCAATCTTCTTCCCTTTTGACTGATTTGAGTTGGTTTTGACTAATAGGAGTAGTACGTCTCCCACTTCCTGTAAAGACTCCGAGTACATGTGTTATTAATAACTGCGGCCTGAAAACACAACAGTAGATTCCCAGAAATACAGAACGCAGAGGATGTGAGATGAATTGAATCATCTCAGCAACGGAATGGAAAAAGTTACAGGATTCAGATCATGTTACGCGCGTGTTTTATTTAGGCAGAAACAAGAGCGAGCGAGTCATTTGTTCATTCTGTTTTTATTCTGAATGCAGCTTTTTTTGGCCCGATGTCATCCCCTTTCCTTCCTTTTCTCCTCTATCCTTCCATTCTTCCTTCCTTCCCTCCATTTCATTCAGTTTCATCTGACAATTCTTACCCACACACGCTCGTACAATTGAACTAGAACATGATGTACAATAACAGGCTCGATTAAATTTATATCAGGAACACATGTTTTTCTCTTTGCTTTACATATTTCTTTCTCTCTCTCTCTCTCTCACTTTCTTTCTCATGGACTGTTTATTCTTGATCCATTTTGTTGAGACAGACAGCAAAAATTGGTCTTTGTTTTTGATATATCAAAAGAAAAACCCTTTCAGATCTGTTTAGTTGTTTGTAGACTGTAGTCCTGATCAGACCTGATCCAAATCACATCCATATATCCACCCTTGTCCAATTTTAGAAATGTGTTTCCGGCATATTATATTTCAAGTGTTTTGTCATTTTGGCGCATGACATGACCCCTAACATCACTCACAGAGTGCAGTCATATATACAGCTGTCTGAATTCACTCTTTTACGCTCATGTGGCATTCAGTGTGTATTTAAAGTTGAATTGGAGAACAGGTGTGTGGTTTCAGTTGCAAAATGTAAATGGAGACTCTGACACTTATGTTGTCTAATTCACATAATGAGTTCAGTACTGTGGTGAGATGTCATGATGGACTAGACATGATGAAATTTCTCTTTTATAACTATAATGTAGATACACTGAACATTGTCTGAACAAATGGATTTAATTCTGTCCTGTAGATTACACTGCTTATAAATCAGATTTTTTTATAGGTTTTTTATTTGACTGATTTTTCATGAAGTAATATTACATTTAGTCAGTCATTAGTTGAGTCCAAAATGACACACTATACACAATGTGCTTATGCACTATGTACTCAATCGAGTAGTGTATGAATTTTATAAGGTTATTTTGTCCTTCCCCCTCCGCTACATAATTAAAGCTGTGTCAGTCGAGTGCATGAAGTGTCCAATTTTCCACACTTTGTTTTTTCAGTGAATTAAGTGCATCATCTGGGTTTTAAAAGTGTGCTTTTTCTATTTGGAGTTTTCAGTGTGAACTCACTACTCACAAAACGGCATAGAATAATGCGTAATTACGCTAATTGGGACGCACTTGACTTCCTGTCAGCCATTATGGATAGAAGCCTCTATGTTGTAGGTGGTTGCTAGGACTTTGCTAGGGTGTTCTATCCACACTCTAAAAACTGCTGGGTTGTTTCAACCCAATTTTGGGTCAAATATGGACAAACCAATCCGTTGGGTTAAATGATTAAATTCAAGTTTTTAAGCCAATGTTTGGGTTTGTCCATATTTGACTCAAAATTGGGTTAAAACAACCCAGCATTTTTAGAGTGCAGGTGATGTTGCTAGAATATTCCCTGTTGTTGCTGATTGTACTGATTCTTCATGAAGTAATATGACATTTAGTCAGTCATTGACGTCCTGACAGCCATCGGGTTGAAAACATCATGTCAAGGATTCAGACAAACATCAGTCAGATGTTCTTTATCATTTTTCTTGCATAAGGATGACACAATTCTGTCGTTGTCCTAGATAATCACTGGCTTCCCGGTAACGGTCGTACGCATGGAAGAGTGACCTCTGACCCGACATATGATGTAGGATGTAAATTTAGGTGAGAGTAGACGCCTCTCGCGGTCCTCTTCTCTTATCGAAATCCTCCGACAATTCTCTTTAAAAATTCTAATTTTAGACTTTTAATTTGTGACCATAGACAGTATAAGAAGTGGACAGAGCCATCTCATTGGAACTCAATTGAGACAAGTGAAGCCCATTTTTAGCGATTTTTTTTAGCACTTCCGTTCCTGACGCGCAGACTCAAACCGACTCAAACTAAGCTTGATGACGTGAGCAACCTGTCTGACAGATGTAAATCTTCTAGTAGTTGAGCGTGTAAACTGCCAATGTTAATCTTGCAGAGACGGCGAGCTTGAGCAAAGAGTTCTTTGGCGTGAGTAAGCAGGAGTAAGTATTCTGATTAATTATTTTGTATAGTATTTATTTGAAAATGTAACGCCAGGGCTTCTCCCTTGACGTCCCCCCGATTGCCCGTGAGCTTCTCCTCCTGTCTCTACGGTAATTTCTCTACTGTGCGACAGAGAGTCGAGTGATTATGACGCAATCGTTAGCCTATTTTTACAAAAACTGTTTCTACAGGGCCATAATGTAACATAGAAGGTAATGGAGCCCTTTATACATTGTCGTGTTTCTTTAGAAATAAATAATGGACAAATGGAGTCTTTAAACGCCTCAGATGTAAAGTTATTTGCTGCCAAAGTGACGCCAAAATGAATGGGAGTCAATGGAATGCTCACAGCAGGTGAAGTTCTGCTACAAGATGGCAGCACGCGGCCGGCTTCAACTTCCGGTCGATGGATTACCCACCTGTTTGTGACCAGTGTTTTGTTTTGCTCTGTCCTCTACGCTTCCGCATACATCATGCGTCGGGTCAGAGGTCACTCTTCCACCGGAACTAGACTAATGTATGGCCATTACCTGAAGCCAGTGATTATAGTTTATAAAGTTATAAATATGGATATTTTTCTCACAAAAACACATGACTTTGCTTCAGAAGGCCTTTATTAACCCACTGGAGTCATATGGATTACTTTTATGATGGATGGATGCGCTTTTTTGGGCTTCAAAATCTGTGGTACCATTCACTCCCATTATAAAGCTTGGAAGAGCCAGGATATTTTTTAATATAACTTTATAATGATTGTGTTTGTCTGAAAGAAGAAACTCATATAGACCTAGGATGGGTTCAGGGTGAGTAAATAATGGGATAATATAAATTTTAATAAATTATAATATACTTAACACAAAGTACTCTATAATGAGTTTGAAATTAAGGACACAAGAAACTAGCCTTGAACAATCATCACTGTGCCCTTGAGCAACTGTCCTGGGGAAAGTCCCTGTTCAATGACACCGCTGTGTGAATGTGTCTAGTCAGCGCACTTAAACTATGCAAACTGCCTTTGCATGTGCTGAATGTTACAGTTGCAAAGTCTGGGTTACGTATGGATGTTTACAAAGACTTGATGGTTTGCCTGCATCTGATTGGGTTTCCCCCGTTTACTTCAGGGAAGCAGTTTGTGCTTGTTTATAATTGATATGGCAGTACGAGGACATAATTGTTTTCATTTTGTCAGACATAGTCGGTTCCTTGAGATTGTGTAAACAGACACAGTATTGCAGGGACAGTTAATCAGGACACTTGTTTCCTCCACCCATAACACACACACACACACACACTAACACACATTTTGAGAGATTCTAGAACTGTCCTGATGAAACATGTTCCTCCGTGGCGTCACACACATCCACTTTTCTTTCTTCTGTATCGGTCTGCGCTTCTTAAAATATCATCAATTCCCGTTCAAGTCCATGTCTAATAACTCTGACACTCGGCCACCCCACTCCTTACTGTCACACACCCCCTCCCCGTCTTTCCTCTGCGGCTCTGGGTTTGCATAACAGGTAGTTACAGACACTTCCTCGTCCTGAGCAGGGATATCCTGGCGCCTGACTGTCGTTCTCTGGAACTGTGCGGCAGCCGCTGGTGCTCTGGACCCTGTTTAGCTAAATATAACTATTGTCACACTTAAAACAACACACACATACACATGCAGTGCGCACTATTTGCTGTACCTGATATACTACACTAGTAGCAGACCACCATCGTAGCACTACATCACAAAAGCCAGACCATGGAGTCACAGACATCTTTGAAGAAACTTGAAAATATCCTTTTCTAATAACACAGGAAATGTACAGGGTGGCTATAAAAAATGACCCGAGGTTAAGAAAACAGTGGCTGTGATCAAAGAATTCTTATTAACTACATTTTTACATGTATAAATAAAACGTGAGTCGTGCTTGCCTGTGCAAAAGTCGTTGCCACCCCATGTTGGGGTGTTTTGGGTGGTTGCTAAGGTGTTGCTAGGTGCCTGCTAGGGTGCTCTAGTAGGGCAGCATGTTTAATTAAAATAAAACTGAAATCGCAACATGGCTTAGTGCGAATAATTAAATCGCCACGGCTATGATTTAATTAAACAAATATTTATATTATAAAATATGTAGCATTACTAATACAAGTTCTAGTAATTATAATATGAAATTGCAATTAGATTTTTTCCCCAAATCTTGTTTGTCTAATCCTAATCTAATCCTGGGTGGTTAGTAAGATGTTGCTAGAGTGTTTTAGGTTGTTGCTAGGGTGTTGTTATGGGCAGGTGCTAGGTTGTTGGTAGGGTGTTATGAGCAGTTGCTTCTGTATTATAAGTGGTTGCACCTGCTAGGGTGTTTAGGGTGGTTGCTATGGAGTTGCTAGGGTGTTGCTAGAATGTTCTGGGTGTTTTGTAATGTTCTTTTATTTATTTATAAAATACGCCTTCAATTTGCGATCATTACTTACAACACTCACAACTAACACATTCACTAGTAGCCCATCAACAAGCGTGGCTTTACATTAAGAATGCCAGTCAGCGTTTAAACATCCATGCAGATGAAGGATGCGCAAACCATGCAAAGTGATAAAACGAGATAACATCACAGCCAGCACACCTTAATGGGACATCAGCAGCAAGTTTTAAAGAGACGGGCCTGCGTTCGTCCCAAATGGGAGTTCATTTAATTTGTCAGCGGGCCTCTGGCCAGGACTCTGTTGTTTCCTGTTGAATTGTGTGTAGTCGCTGCGCTCAGACTGCTGTGCTTTGTTGATGTTTGTTCTGTTATAGATCCTCAAAGCTCCATCTTTCCTTTCCCAAAATGCAGAACAACAAACATAGGACAATAGAGACCGTATCTCTAAGGACAGACGGCTTAGATATTGAAGAATTAATGTGTTATTTGAGGGTGGGCGTGTTGTATTTCTGTCAGGCTTATTGAAGCTCCTCAAAGAGGCTGTTAGTGTTTGTTACTGACTGTACAAACAGGCTTGAACACTCACTGGCTAACTGGAACAGGGCTGCGATGGCCTCCTCCCACCACTGAGAATCCTGGGTAATGTGGCTTATCTCCAGTAACCCAAACAGGAAGATTAGCTGACCCACGGTCAGAGCCACCGTAGCCATTAGGTTACATGCCCGCATCATGTCAAACTGAACTGTAAACAGAAAAGAAAAAATATTATTGCTCAATGGTTTTTAAGTGATTCACACTCAACATGTACATGCACTGAAAATAAAATTCACTCCGAAATTTCACAAGTAATTACAAAGAAATGGCAAGTAACACGTTGAATTAAGCATGACATCTAAAGACTGAAATGGTATTTTCTTGTAAAACGTACTCCTGTAATCTTTTATTTATAACAAAAAAAAAAAAAACGTTTTACATTGTGTATGAGCAGATGTGTGGGTGTGTTTGTGTGTGTGTGGGGGTAGAACATCTGAATCATTGTAAGGAAGATCCAGCTGCAGATGTGCATAAGACAACTTTGCCAATGTGGGTGTCACTTCCTGAAAGACACAATCCTTCACTGTGTCCATCCGTTTCCTATTTCTAAATCAGGATAGATGGACAGACGTGCCAGGCTGCATGCTACAGGCCAGCAAATCTCTGCCAGGTTCTTCCAGTGATAGTTGCCATTGTTTAATACTAGCCAGACATCTAAATAAAAGAGCTCTAGACATGTCCTTCATTTGAGGAGGACTCTTAAGCTCATATTTTAAATAGGTTTTATATGAAGTTGTTTATGAATGCAAGCAGTTCATACACGCAATCATATACACAAAATGTATGTAAAAAAATGTCACACTTTTTGGCAAATTTTGTGGCTCTTGAAAGCGTTACCCCTTCACAAAATTATATATATATAATATTTAAAACATTTTGTGGAGTGGTAACGCTTTTAATAATTACTTACTGAAAGTTATTTTAAAGTAACTTTCTATGAAACATTATATTAGCAAAGTTGATGTTCACTTAAATTTGAAATATATTTATGAAGCATGTACACTAATGACATTTTATATAATTTTTAATGTATTCACAAATGATCTACTAAAAATTATGTACTTAGTACTTTTTTCAGTGTTTAATGTCTTTCCATAAGACATTAATTTTGTATCATGCTTGGCACTGAAATTATGTAGATAAAATATACTGATTTATGTTTAGTAACATTTCTAATTGAATGTACATGATACGTTGAAAATTATAATATTAATATAATATTTCTTAATAGTAGTGTTAACCTTTTCTGTTAAATTTAGTAACAAAGGGCATTAAAAAGTGCGTAAATCTGTTGATTTGCTACAGAAGTCTATTCCCTTACACACAGTGCACACGCTCTCGCTGTATCACGGAGACTCACGTTTGACAGTGCTGCGTGACTCCTGGTACCCCGCGAACTCCGATCCCCAGCTGAGTCTCTGGCAGGGTGTGAGCTCGTGAGTGTGTGTGTCCTCGTGCGCACATGCTCTCCAGAGCCCAACGCTTCTCCTGCGTCCGTCCTCCAGCACCTGTAACACCCAGTTTGAGCTGAACGTCGCCATGTTATTGAGCACCAGAGAAAGCAGGGCCACCGCCGCCGCCACCACCACCAGCCTGCGAACGGCCATACGCCTCTCAAATACCTGAAACGTCCACGGGTACACGTGCACGCTAAACGCAGAGCGGCATGAACGCTGTAAGAGGTTAGCTAGAGGACATCGCCACTCATTCTTGTGTCCTGAGGAGTCTCTAGCCCTCTTCCTCAGAGTCCGGGACCGATGCTGCTCGTAGGGCTGTACACTGGACCTCCAAGGCCATCACATAAACAAGCACACTTTCTTTAAATCCTCGTCCTTTCTCTGTCTGCGGCTCTAAGGTCTGTTCCTCCCCCTTTCTCCTGCAGATGTGCGCTGGGTCGTTTTTTCTCCACGTCTCCCTGCTGGGAACGCTGAGGAATGTCTACGTGATGCGGTCTCTGTGCGTTTTGTTCTTTCTCACACTCTTTCTTCACTCGTTTATCTCAGATTACTCATCCTAACCAGTTTCCCATGTTCACGTGCGAGCGTGTGCACTTCATCCCTGAAAAGCTCAGAAGAACTGGGAGGGTAGGGAGTACTTGGGAATACATCTCTCTCTCTCTCTCTTTCTCTCTGTGGCAAACGAGTTACTCCAGCTACAGGATGTGTTTCCTGGAAGGAAAACAGACAGAACAGAATGCAACGCCGTCCCCTTTCTCTCTTTGACTCAGTGAGCTGGTTATTAATGGAGCGAGAGATGTAATATCATGTGTTTAGTGAAATTTACCTGTAGCACTAACTATTAAAGTTCAGTTTGTGCATCGTCCTGCAGCGTTTGCACTCCAGACATGAACGATTTCTGAAATAGTGTGTTGTTGAGGAGAGCTGTTCTGTTATAGTGATCAAATGAACCATTTTCACCTGGTGGACCATAAAACAACATATATATATATATATATATATATATATATATATATATATATATATATATATATATAGTCCGTATATAGTCCGGCTATGAGTAACCCATTTCTAGCCAAAATAAACTTGAATTTGGTTGCATGTTGTTTTTGCCAGAATAACTTGAGAGATGTATGATATTCCATCATGTAAGCAAAGTAAACAGTGATTACAAGGTGTTTGGTTTCATTTCTTCACTCATTTCATTTCTTTGTAATCTAATTGATGACTTATTCTTGGGCTATGGTTTAGATGTCTATTAAATTTTCACTGAAAGCCCGAATTTTCCCTTGTTTTAGCCTAGACATCCGGGCTGTGTTTGGACGGCTATTAGACGTCTTTTAAACGTGAAATTGCTTGCTGGGAAGTAAAGAAATCCTATAGATTTACATTGAAGAAGCCACATACCCAGAACAATGTAGAAATTGACTTAATTTCTACATTTTTATCCAATAAAAGGGAGAATCATAAATCATCCTGGTTGGATTTGCTTCTCTCTCTACTTTTCTGTTGTTTCTTGCTCAGTTCTGGGCCCCCAAAGATTCAGGGAATTTCCTGTTGCTTAACTCTAATAAACAGCCCACATCTGTATCTACTAAAGCCGAACGGAGCGAAAAAGACCAGAGAACAGGGGGATTTTGGATAAATAAAGACCAGATGGGACTGGATGAAAAAAGGAGCGAGGGCACGAAGGGCCAAGCGAGTGGGAGAGAGGGAATGTGGGAGAGAGAGTGTTGGGTGTTGATGGGGTCATTCCTTGCATAGCTGAAACGGTTCGCTCATGAGGTGGAACGAAAGGAGAAAGAGCAGAAACGCTCAAAGTGCAGCTGCTGAGTGCTGAAGAGACAAAAGACTGCGCGAATATACTCTTTAACACATCCTCACACCATTTTAAGACAGATCTGATGCTTCATGTCATGTTTCAGTGCATGCATCCACACTTTAATACAGTGCAGATCTTAAAGTGTTGAGACATCTGAATATTATATATAATGTTTTTTTGGTTTGTTTGTTTTTAATTCCTATAGCTCAAACAGCAGAGAATGTCAATAGTAATGAACCTATGACCATAGGTTAGATTTCCAGGGAATGCATGAAATAAAATATATACCTTCAATGCAGTGTTGCTTTGGATAAAAGCATCTGCCAAATGCAGACATGTTAATGTAAAATGTGTGCATGTATATGATTGAATCTCCAGTGAGGCTGTGTGGGAGAACATGGCGCGGATGTGTGTGAAGAGTCGTCGTCTGGACGTGGCGCGTGTGTGTCTGGGGAACATGGGTAACGCACGGGCTGCTCGTGCTCTCAGGGACGCTGAAAAAGAGCCGGAGTTGGAGGCACAGGTGGCCGTACTGGCGACACAGCTGGGCATGCTGGTAAGCAACAAAAATTGACAAAGCAAACCTAAAAAATGTTCCCGTTCTCATTGTGCACATTCAGTAGTATGCATTATTATTAAAGAAAGGAAAGTTTGTTATCATAATCTTGTATCTAATATCCAATAACTTTCTCCACCTCTGGAACAACTTTTCTGCTGTTTTATGTAGTGTATGTTTCACCCTGAGGTATGTCACATTATGGAAGCTAAATACATCGCAAATTACGTTTCATGTTGTGTTTAAATCACACAAGAACAAACACAACGTTATCTAAATAAACCTTGTGCCCTTGGAGCCTCTCTGTCTCCTTCAGTACAATAACAAGAGCTAAACATTTGGATTTAAACATTTGGGTTTATCACAGCATCTTTCTCTTTTTTTCGCAGGAGGATGCCGAGCATTTGTATAAGTCATGCGGGAGGTTTGATTTATTGAATAAGTTTCATCAGGCGGCGGGTCAGTGGCAGCAGGCGGTAGAGACGGCAGAAACACACGACCGCATTCATCTCCGAACCACGTACTACAGCTACGCCAAACACCTGGAGGCCATGGGGGACAAGAACCTAGCGCTGGTGTAGTGAGTGTCACGTTCACACACAATCACTGCTGACATGCACACTGAGGTCACAAAGGGATTTGTTTTTTGTGCAAAATGTATACTTTATTAAATCAGAATGCCATGGGACACCATACACTACCATTCAGAAGTTCAAAACACTACCATTCAAAAAAGATTTTTTTATATTTTTGAAAGAAGTCTGTTATGCTCACCAGAAATACAGCAAAAACAGTAATGAAATAATTTACAAATTCAATTCACATTTGTTTGTACAGCGCTTTTCACAATACATATCGTTTCAAAGCAGCTTTGTCTACATTATAATTTAGAGTGATTTGTTAGGTGTCTAATTAATGTACATTTTTCAGAAATGTACAGTTCTAAGATCATACAAATACAGTTAGATAACATTATGTATTAATTTTAGGCAGAAACAATGAGCTCATTAAAGTATTTATTACAAGTTGTGAACATAATTATTAAAATATATAGAAAATTTGGCTGTGGTACATGTTGATTTAAAGTAAAAATATAGTAAAATGTTATTTATTCCTGTGATCAAAGTTGAAATTTCAGCATCATTACTCCAGTCTTCAGTGTCACATGATCCTTGACAAATCATTCTAATATGATTTGCTTCTCAGATAGATAAAAAAAAAAAAAAAGTAAAATCTCTGTGGTCTGTTACTTTTTTTTCTTTCACGCAATAGTTTTGAGAAGTCAGACACACATCGGTTTGAAGTTCCGAGAATGCTGATGGAGGACAATGTTTCATTGGAGATCTACATCAATAAAATGAAAGACAAGTGAGTTACTATGCAGAGATGATTCGTGATTATGGCCCCTGCAGTCTGACATGGCTTTCATATTCCCACTGTCCGTTGTCTGGTGTGTGTGATTGGACAGGGATCTGTATAAGTGGTGGGGTCATTATCTGGAGAGCCAATCAGACATGGAGGCTGCGCTGCATTACTACGCCTTCGCTCAGGACTACCTGTCTCAAGTGCGCGTGCACTGTTATCTAGGAAACATTCAGAAGGTATGTTTAATGAATTTGATTGAGGTTTCCCTGATGTATTGAATGCTTCATGCTGAACTGTATATTTCTCAGGCGAGTGAGATAGCCAATGAGACGGGGAACAGAGCAGCATCTTATCATGTTGCACGACAGTACGAGGGACAGGATGAAATCAGCCAGTCGGTGCACTTCTACACACGAGCACAAGCATATAACAACGCCATCCGACTGTGTAAAGAGAACAACTTGGACGAGCAACTCATGAATCTGGCGCTGCTTAGCAATCCAGAAGACATGATGGACACGGCCATGTATTATGAAGAGAAAGGAACGCACATGGACCGAGCTGTTATGCTTTATCATAAGGTACTTTCTCACTATGATGTGTCATTTTACATTCAGATACGTGTTGTGTCAAACTTTACCACTAGGTGGTGCTGATCACTTATGTAACACATGTTCATTCCACCGTTGCAGGCAGGTCATGTCTCTAAGGCTTTAGAGCTGGCTTTTGCCACAGAGCAGTTTGGAGCTCTGCAGCTGATCGCAGAGGACCTGAATGAGACCAGCGACCCTGCCTTACTAGCACGCTGCTCAGATTTCTTCATAAAACATGCTCAGTTCCAGAAAGCTGTGGAATTGCTGGTGGCTGCCAAAAAGGTGAACACGGCCCACGCACTGTCATACATCCAGTCATATTCATAACATTTATGCATGCAAACACAACCCTTTTTAATTGTAGGAGTGTTTTGTAAATGTATGCATATGCATTTGTGCGTGTAGTACCATGAGGCGCTCCAGTTGTGTTTGGACCAGAGTTTGAACATCACAGAAGATCTGGCGGAAAGTCTGACGGTGTCGAAAGACTCGACCCATCTGTCTGAGGCCGAGCGAAAGGAGCTGCTGGAGAAAATCGCAGACTGCTGCATGCGCCAGGGCAACTACCACCTAGCGACTAAGAAATACACACAAGCTGGAAACAAGATCAAGGTTTGGCTTCTGCTCAAATCATCAGCTGATTTAATCATCAAAGATTGGAGTAGATCAAATATCTGTCATTTTGCGTAATCTTATGACATGGCTTTCTGGAATACATGATTCTGATTGGTCAATCATGGCATTCTGCGGTCATATATTTTTATATAATGATGCTAAATAATAGAATTAACCTTTTCCCAGTCAATTTCCTACACTGAGCTAGTTTCATGTTACTCATATCATTTCACATTCTTCCTAATCACTTCTTCAATTAAAATAATTTCAGCTCAAATTAACACTATAAAACCTTCTACTGTATCATATTTGATGCATGAATTTCTAAGACCTCTAAATTATCCAAATGATCAACTTTGTTGCACACAGTCTATGTACTACTTTTGAAGAATGTTTATTATCTCTCAATCATCTTTATATTGCTTTGCATTATGTGTGTGTCCCAGCACACATACACACACACATACACACTATTAAAACTACAGAGATTTGATCATTAAACTAAGTATTTATATAATCTTAATAAGACATATTGAGAGATTTTGAATGACAACTGCAAAATATGTATATGCATTTTATGTTAGTAGTCTGTTGTACTGTTACAAAATTCATATTGAAATGCTATCAAAATTGAATCTTACTTTTTGGCAGTATAATCAAAAACATCAGCACCAAATTGCATTTTATTTGCACATTTTGGACCTCTAAGATAAAATTGATGCATTTTCACCAGCTATTTATTTCTTGTTTATATCTATATCCATCTATATCTTCTCTCATCCTGAAATAGGTCTTCACCAGCCTCTTCTAAAAGCAAAGATATCCAGCTTTTCTCTTCTTATCTGTTCTTGTCTTTGACAGGCGATGCGAGCGCTGTTGAAATCCGGCGACACAGAGAAAATAGTGTTTTTCGCAGGCGTTTCCAGACAGAAGGAAATTTACATAATGGCAGCCAACTACCTGCAGTCTCTGGACTGGAGGAACGAGCCGGAGATCATGAAGAACATCATTAGCTTCTACACAAAAGGACGTGCCCTCGACCTGCTCGCTGGCTTTTATGAGGCCTGTGCTGAGGTACGGAGAGCCAGTGTGTGTCCAGCACTGTCAGTGATTCTTAAACACAGAGATGACTTTACTGCGGTGTTTGTTTACAGGTGGAAATCGATGATTATCAGAATTATGAGAAGGCGTATGGAGCTCTGACGGAGGCATGCAAGTGTCTGACTAAAGCAAAGGGTCGCAGTGGAGACGAGGCTGACAGCAGGATCCTCATACTGACACACAAACTCGGACTCATCAAGAGATTCATTCAGGCACGCAGGTACCGATGAAATACTAGCATTTAGTTTGTGCATACTTTCAACACCCGTGCATGCATTTGCATATGTCATTTGTGCGTGTGTCAAGGATGCATGAAGAGGATCCAGTAGAAGCGGTGCGTATGTGCGAGTCTCTGCTGGAAGAGAAGGATCTGGACCCTGCAGTGCGTGTTGGAGATGTGTATGGGTTCCTGGTGGAATACTACTGCCATCATGGCAACTTCCAGCAGGTATCTAAACATTGAGGTTCATGGCATGTTGTGTTTTATGGGGATTTCACACTGTTTGCTGCAGTCCGAATTCAAGTACGATTGTTCCCGGTGCCCCATTGGTCTGGTTGATTCTATCGAAACTTAGTGCATTTGCATTCATCTTGCATCATTACAAACACGTACTTCCTGTGTCACATGAAAGTGGCTTTTTCCTGCTTGCAAATGGTCTCTTTGAGGAGTCGGTTCATAGCGACGCATTCATTAGCTGCTTTTATTGTACTATTACACTGAACGCTCATCACCACTGTCATCTCCTACATGTTTCATTGAATTAATGACATCAGCTCAAAAGCATGCACATTTTACCTTACTTCCTAAAGAAGTGGCGATCCAAGTTTGAGTTGCTTATATATTCATGCAAATCACAAAATATGTTCTGTGAACGTGCGAGATTCATTAGCCTCTATAGGTAAATAACTAGAAGAATAACAAGTGCAGTCAATGGTAAAACCACTTGCACTACAAACCAGTATTTATGTTTACGCTAATAAATTAAAATAATATAATAACAAATACAAGTCTCCACTATCAAGACTAAAATAATAATAAGCGCATTACGCCGGAAGTCATGCACATTGAAGTTACAAATACAAGTTTTGTGTACTACATTTATAGTTAATTTTCGGTGAACTATTTCTTTAATATTCATTTCCAATTTTTCTATGTGTATTATTAGGCATGGAGTAAAGTAGAGGAATTGAGATCAACACGTCCCAACATAAATGTGAGCTTATATGTGAGTCAGACCAGTCTGGAGGCTCTACAAAACGCTGCTGGAATCCGCCTGGTCTACGGAAGTACAAACGCTGCCCATGCTGCCGATGATGATGAAGAGGTGGAGGAAGATGAGAACATCAATCACTGAGAGAACGACTTGCTTAGAAGGGTGGTCATCAAGACACCTGCAGATAATCACACACATTTCTCAATGCATATGCAGAAGTCTGCCTGTCTGAGTCTTGGTTTGTTGCCCCGTTTTTAAAGAACGTGCCATATTTCTATGGGACGGCCAGTAAATGGGACGTCTTTGAAAGTCGATGTGTGATTTTGTTAAAGCTGCTTTGCAGGCTGCCTTAAGTAGAGTAGCTTGTGTGTGAATGCCCAGAATGCACTTATGTATGTGATGTGTGTGTGTGGCCTTTTCAACAACAATCCAGCGGGACCACTATATTTAAGTCATTTTGTACAATTTACAAATTATTTAATGACCAGACTTGTTCTGCTACCTTTGTATCATATATCTTGTATACATTTTAATAAATTTTCTACACATTTACTTAATCATGTTGCTTTTTTGAGTGAATTACAATACATCTCTCAAAGTCAAATGTACAAGTAGTTTATCAATTTTGTGTAAGATATAGAACATGTTGCATCAGTTGAAGTAGATCGCGATAGATCTTGGTGTTGGTGTTCTAGAAGCAATGGTGTTGTCTTATGATTTTGCACATGGTTTGTCTTTAAGCATATTAAAAACACCACATAGACATACAGGTGAAACTCGAAAAATTTGAAAATTGTGCAAAAGTTATAATTTTGATGATTATGGCTTACAGTTTATGAAAACCCCAAATTCAAAATCTCAGAAAATTAGAATATTACATGAAATCAATAAAAAAAAGGATTTTAAATACAGAAATGTCGGCCCTCTGAAAAGTATAATCATGCATATTGTATACTAAATATATTAGTTTCACCTTTTAATTTGAATTACTGAAATGCACGAACTTTTGCACGATATTCTAATTTTTCGAGTTTCACCTGTATAAACAACATTAAAATCTTGATTTTTACCACAGAGGGACTTTAACAGAATTTAAATGAGCAACTCTGATGAGAATCAGTTTGCTGTTTCCCTGTGAGAGTGAAGTTCATTATAAACGCCCATGGAGACTCGTGTGTTTATAGAAACCAGACACACCTCTGACAGCTGCAGAACATGGACTCGACGAGTAAACAGAGCTCAATTAACGAACTTCAGGAGCAAATTCGCTCTCTAACTGACGAAAATGTAAGTTATTTTCCTATATGAAGGAAGTAATTCGGTTGTAATATTATAATGCGCTATAAACGCAGTGTATTTAATCAGGGGTCAGTCAGTGAGAAAGATAATACCATTCAAAGTGTTACTCTTATTAAGCAAGGGAACATTGGTCAAAAGTGACAGTAAAGACATTTTTAATGTTACAAAAAATTTCTATTTCAAATAAATGCTGTTAGTTCTTTCAATATTGATAACAATAAGAAATGTTTCTTGAGCAGCAAAATAAAGATCATGTGACTGAAGACTGGAGCAATGATGCTAAAAATTCAGCTTGGCGTCACAGGAATAAATTACATTTGAAAATATATTCAAATAGGAACATTTTTTAATTTAAATAATATTTCACAATATTGTTTATTTACAATATTACTGTTTTTACTGCCTTTTTGATCAAATAAGTGCAGCCTTGGTACATAAGAGACCTTTTTTCAAAAACATTAAAAAAAGCTTTGGAAAAAAGTCTTACTGAACCCAAATTGTAATGGTATGGTCTGTAAAGGTTGACACCTCCTGCACTAAATCATATCATGTTGAATGTTGATTATAGTGTTAACTGCATTGATTTATATACTGTACAGGGACAGCTGCGGGAACGAAATGAAGTGCTGTTTAGCAAGCTTGACTCGTCCCAGAACAAACTGGGCCAGCAGGCTGCGTCAAAGAGCGACCTGTCCGTCAAACTGGTCCAGTGTGAGGAAGACAAACTGAAGGTAAGAACTGAAACAAGCCTGGAATTATGGGATCTGCCTCAGGATCTTCCTGATATTATGATGTGTATGTGTTTCAGATCTCAAAAGACCTTGTTGATGTGCAGATTGAGGCTAATAAAATGAGAGAGAGGTATGAAGCAGAGATCTTTGAACTGAAAAACATGGTAAGTGCAGTACACACTCATGATCAATGGGCAGATAAAGTAGTCAAATCACCTTGATTTATACAGCGCTTTATACAGTACACATGGTTTTAAAGCAGCTTCACAGTAATAACAGAAATCATTGCTGCAAACTTCAGAACTTTCACAAATTCAGCTGTAAATGGTGTGAATTTTGGGTTATCGCATAAAAAACGCTGGATGAAAATGCCAAGATACACATAAATTCTAAAAATGCCCATAAAAAAAAACAAAAAACATTTAAGGCAGATGATTTTTTATCTGATAAATGCACATAAACTATTATGGAAACAGATTGTTAACAAAAAAAATTATTGTTAGTTACGATTAATTAATAAAATCCTTCACAACATTTACTGAATCACTTGATGTGCAACAAAAAACTCATGTGACTATAACTACGCCTCAACAGAGGATGTGATTGGATAAATTGACTAACTAGTGGTCCAATCGCATTGCACAGCATCTCAATTGTTGGTTTGATCATTCTGAAATGCCTTGGTCAAAGTCTGTCATCAAAATTGTTTGATTTAATTCCCTCCCAGAAGTCTCAGACGATTGCATCCCAAACACCAGCATCCGAACGCAAGAGATCAGCGTTTATTATGTTTCGTCATTTTGTGATATAAGAAAGAGCCACACTGGCTTCCCCGATTGCAGCAACTTCCATTTTTATTACAGATATTTTGTGCCAATTTCCCAGGAAGTGACAATTTTGTTCTTTTGAACACATGGAAACAGTGCTTTCTTTGTAAATGTCTTATGCGATATTCCAATTTTCTGCATAAATTAAATGTGCAACTTTGGATGGAAGCATATCCAATGCCAATGTTGCACAATTTGTCAATTATGAAACAAATTCAATCCAGCTACAAAGCAGCTCTACATTTATATGTCATGCTCTCTTTCCCAGGTTTTATCTCAGGAGGGAACGGCCTCATCTCTTCAGACGGAGTGTGATCGGCTCAGAAGGGAAGTGTCCGCAGCATCGGCCCGTTTTGAAGCCGTTGAGCGGAACGAGCGTGACCTGGCCGAAGAGTACGCAGTGCTAAAGAGCAACTTCCTGTCGTTGAGGAGTGCTTATGACAGAGAACGCACACACTCCGAAGAGCTCAGCGCTGAGCTGCTCGCCCTCGCGCACACACACGACACACTCCTGCAGGAGAGAGAGCGGACGCACAGACACACGCTGGAGGTGGAGAGGGTTCGAGCGCTCATCAGCAGGGCGTCACTGAACAGAGTCAGCGTGAGACACACACACATGCTCAGCTTTATGCTCAGTTTGTTTCTTTACAGGGCACTGAATACAATTGAGTTTAAAAGGCCACACAAATATTGAAGCTCACGCTGTAGTTTAAACGGTTAGTTCACCCCAAAAATGAAAATTCTGCCTTTATCTTCTTGGAAAACACAAATGAAGATCTTTTTGATGAAATCTGAGAGCTTTCTGTCCCTCCATTGACAGTCTACGCTACTGACACTTTCAGTAAAGATTGAAATTTTATGTAAATTTATGTTTCTTTGTGTAAATAAAGCACTCGCGTTGCTTCATAAAATTGAGGTTAAGTCATTACTTTTACGATGTCTTCACTACCTTTCTGGGGCTTGAAAATGGTAGTTGTGTAGACTGTCAATGGAGGGACAGAAAGCTCGAGATTTCATCAAAAAGATCTTCATTTGTGTTTTCCAAGATGAACGAAGGTCTTACGGGTTTGGAACGACACGAGTGAGAGTAAATAATGACCGAATTTTCATTTTTGGATGAACTATCTCTTTAATACTTACAGTGCATTTAGAGTTGATCTGTGATCTGAACACACACCGAACAGTAATAATAGTGATGCATTGCTTTATCAGATCACACTGATCACTGAAAAGGGAACAACAATATTTCCTAATGAACTTAAAGAAGTTATATATTTAAATACTCTGTTTTTGATGTCTGTTTAACAGCCAGAGGAGTTTGAACAGAGCAAGAGCCCACTGGAAAAAAACGTAAGAAAATCATCAGTATATTATTTCTTTCCTAGTATAACAAGTCAATTTTATGATAACACTTTATTTTACAGTGTCCTTGTAGTTACTATAGTAATAACTATACATTATGCGTGATTACATGCAACTAACTCTAAACCGAATCCTAACCCTAACCCTAACCCTATAGTAAGTACATGTAGTTCATTAATATTACTCAGTACTTTAAAGGGTTAGTTCACCCAAAAATGAAAATTCTGTCAGTAATTACTCTCCCTCATGTTGTTCCAACCCCGTAAGACCTTCGTTCATCTTCGGAACACAAATTAAGATATTTTTGATTAAATCTGAGAGCTGGATCACTCTTCCATAGGCTGCTAGGTGACCGAAACTTGCTGGCCCAGAAAAGTTTTTAAAGAGATCGTTAATATAGTCCAAGTGACTACAGTGGCTTAATCTTAAGTTTATCAAGCGACGAGAATACTTTTTGTGCGCAAAAACAAACAAAAATAACGACTTTATTCCACTATTCATTTCCTTCTCTCTGGGCCTCGTAGTGTTTTTGCGTAGCGCGACTGTGTTGCACGTCATCATGCATCACACACATGACCAGCTTCGGCCAATTGTGAGCCTACGTGGTGACGTGCAACACAGACGCGCGACGCAAAAACACTACGTGAACCAACTAGAGGCCCAGAGAGAAGGAAATGAATAGTGGAATAAAGTCGTTATTTTTGTTTGTTTTTGCGCACAAAAAGTATTCTCGTCGCTTGATAAACTTAAGATTGAGCCACTGGAGTCACTTGGACTATATTAACGATCTCTTTAATAACTTTTCTGGGCCAGCAAGTTTCGGTCACCTAGCAGCCTATGGAGGAGTGAGACAACTCTCAGATTTAATCAAAAATATCTTAATTTGTGTTCCGAAGATGAACGAAGGTCTTACGGGGTTGGAACAACATGAGGGTGAGTAATTACTGACAGAATTTTCATTTTTGGGTGAACTAACCCTTTAATGCATAATTACACTGTAACAATGACACTTTAAAATAAA
Organism: Squalius cephalus; assembly: GCF_949319135.1. Taxonomy (NCBI): domain Eukaryota; kingdom Metazoa; phylum Chordata; class Actinopteri; order Cypriniformes; family Leuciscidae; genus Squalius; species Squalius cephalus. The sequence continues at coordinate 4,087,121 of NC_137146.1, read as the reverse complement.
GTGTAACCAATTTTATTTGTATAGCACTTTTCATACACACAGTTGAAAAGCAGCTTTACAGAAAACCATGATGTTAATGTCTTTAGCTTAATACTGTCATGCCTTATAGTTGAATTTTGCAGATTAGATCTGTGCAATGAGATACTTTACTTTTTGCAATGACATAATGAGATTTGCTATAAAGCATATATCCCTTAACACAAGTATAATATATGTATGCAAATTAAGTTAGATGTACTACATATCCAGCTTTAAATATATTTTGTATTTTGCGAAAATATATATGATCATGCATCTGAGATTTGCTACATAGTATATATTGCTTTATGTTAGTGTACTGTATGTATGCTTGTAAAGTTGTATGTAATATATATCCATATATTCAAATATAGCTGGGCATTATAGTTTACATTTTGTGACATATTTTTAGTATAATATTTCTTGTTGTTTTAATATGCCTATAGATTAGATTAGATTAGATTAGATTATTGTAATGTCATTTAACTAGGTTTGCAGTGCAGTTGTACACAGTGTAAAATACAATAATAATAATAATACTAGTGATGAAAAGTGGAAGAATACCTGAAGTATTAAAGTGCAGGTAACGATTATTATTATTATAGTGTTTTACTGATACAGTATAGTAAGAAGAAATGTTAATAAAGCATTGTGTTTTACAGATGTCGATAAAGATACAGTTGTGGTGCAAAGTACTGGCAGTAGTGCGAATGGTTCTCTAGTTATTGCTCTTAACCGCAATGATATTTCTGTAATATGGTGGTGATTTAATACACGTGTGATGTTTTTCAATGCAGGGAGCGTGGAATAACCTGAGGGATGAGCTAGAAAACCTGAGGAAAAGCTACGAGGGGCACCAACAACAGCTAGAGGAGAAAGTGTGAGACACATGATGACGTCTGCTGACGTTTGACCTACAAACCCCATCTTGGGTTACAAACACTTAATACACATGAAAGCAGGGCCCAGAATGTTCTGTGATCACTGAAACCACATTTGGATGTAGACAGAAATACATGTGACCCAATAGACGTACAAAAACAAAGGAGCGACTGCGCTGTCGAAAAATATTTGGTAAAGCACAAATACATATTCATGCAAAAGATTACAGACCTTATTCACAGCAGAGCCATCTTTTTAACGGGATTGAAAGCGAGGCTGTGAGGGACAGACTTTCATTTCTTCAGTTGGTTGTACTGTTATTTAATGTTTTTTGGATTGTTCTGCTGAAGAAAAACTGCAAACAAATCTTTCCAAGAAATGTCATTAGACAAAACGACTCAACATGAGCTGTGGAAAAAAACATGTTTTTGCTGTTAAAACCGCAGGACGCAGGTCAGTGAAAGGAGTAAAAGTGCAAGGTCTAGAGACGCGTTTTTAAAAGCTGGATTTCTTTTAACTTGAGTGCCGCATTTTTACAATACTGTGTCATGTGTCAGATGCTGCAAAAGATGCAAGACAAAAGCACATCAGTTACAGACGTCCATCTAGCGCATATTTACAGTGAAAAACAATGGAAAAGTAGCAGTGGAATGGAAAAATGTGTTCTTTTTTGTGATGCTGATGTATGTCATAAGTGATGTACAGTGGTGTGAAAAAGTGTTTGCCCCCTTGGTAAATATGATCAAATATGGCTGTAAAAAATAAATCTGCATTTTTAATCCTTTTGATATTTTATTTAAAAAATGTGCAAAAATCTAACCTTTCATTGAAGTAAAATAATTGAAAGTTGGGGGAAAATCACATTATGAAATAAATGTTTTTCTCCAAAACACGTTGGGAAAAAATGTTTGCCCCCTTTTATTAAATACTTTTTGCAACCTCTTTTTTCCATAATGTGATTTTCCCCCAACTTTCAATTATTTTACTTCAATGAAAGGTTAGATTTTTGCACATTTTTTAAATAAAATATCAAAAGGATTAAAAATGCAGATTTATTTTTTACAGCCATATTTGATTATATTTACCAAGGGGGCAAACACTTTTTCACACCACTGTATGTAGCATGCATGTGTTGTAAACCTAAATCCAAAACTATTAAAAATCGTTTTTCATTTATTGAAATCAAGCTGAAATAAACAAAATATAAATACTAGATGAAAAACTTAAACTTAAACTTAGAAATGTTGCCTTTGCAGCTAATTGAAATAAAATAGTACTACAATTACTGGATTTTAAATTAAAATCATTACTCCAGTCTTCAGTGTCACATGATCCTTCAGAAATCATTCTAATATGATGATTTGCTGCTCAAGAAACATTTCTTATTATTATCATTGTTGAAAACAGTTGTGTAAAAAAAAAAAAGGTTTCTTTGATAGAAAGTTCAAAAAACATTTTCTGACAACTTTTGTAACATTAAACACTTTTTCTGAAAGAAATTAATATTTTTATTCAGCATGGATGCATTTAATTGATCAAAAGGATCATTTATTTCAGATAAATGCTGTTCTTTTGAACGGTCATATAATAGATAATTCAGTTTTTATCAGTGTACTAGAATATCATATATATAATACTAAAATAATACTTGATTGTAGTCACAAAATCCTAGACCCTCACTTCGAAATCTGATCTGAAATGATCACAGGAGACGTATTTTAATAGCATCTCTCTCACCTGAACACCTGCGACCGGATTGGCCGAGACGGTTGTGTAAAAACAATGGTGTCTGCTTAAAGTTTGACCTAGTGAAACCAAACTCTGTGCACCTGCTACATCAGGAGTGATGTGGTGGCGCTTTTATCTTTATGAGTGGAAAATCTTTGATACATGTGGTCACTGGTTTAGTCATGTGGGCGGTGAAGGTCAGCTGATGAGTGTGTGTGTTGTCTTTCTCTCACAGTGTGGCCATGGGCAGAGAACAACAGGAGAATAAGAGAGCCATTCAAAACACCCGACACGAGCTATCCCAGCAGTCTGCAGTGAGTACATTATCAGTCACACACAGAGGATGATGTATGTGTGCTTCTGATTACTGATTTGTTCCCGTCTACATGCAGACACTGATCATCTCTCAACATCAGCTGAAGGAGGCCGAGACTGAGGTCTCTGATCTTCAAAATCATCTGAAGGAACTCAACAGAGAGTACAGGGCCCGACTTACACACTATATTCAGGATGTTACAGTATGTGTACAAACAGGCAGACATTTGGTTTAATGAATGGTGCATTCATGTCAGAAAAACACACTTTAAAGTGGCTTTTTGAGTCAATTTTTTTTTTATGTTTTTGAAAGAAGTATTTCATGCTCACCAAGGCTGAATGTATGATCAGAAATGCAATAAAAACAGTAATATTCTGAAATATTATACAATTTCTTTTTAGTTTTCTATTTTAATATTTGACCCTGGATCACAAAACCAGTCACATGTCGCACGGGTATATTTGTGGCAATAGCCAACAATACATTGTATGGGTCAAAATGATCGATTTTTCTTTTATGCCAAAAAACATTAGGATATTAAGTGAAGATCATATTCCATGAAGATATTTTGTACATTTCCTACCGTAAATATATAAAACATTTATTTTTGTGAGTGAATGCAGCACAATCGCCAACATAAATGGACAACTTTAAAGGAGATTTTCTCAATGTTTCGATTTTTTTGTATTCTCAGATTCCAGATTTTCAATAGTTGTATCTCGGCCAAATATTGTCCTATCCTAACACACCATACATCAATGGAAAGATTATTTATTCAGCTTTCAGATGATGCATAAAGCTCAATTTCCAAAAATTTACCCATGTGACTGGTTTTGTGGTCCAGGGTCACATATATAGTAAAGTGTAATTTATTCCTGTGATCAAAGCTGAATTTTCAGCATCACTACTCCAGTCTTCAGTGTCACATGATCCTTCAGAAATCATTCTTATATGATGATTTGCTGACATTTCTTAATATTATTATCAATGTTGAAAACAGTTGTGCTGCTTAATATTTTTGTGGAAACCATAATGCATTTAATTCAGGATTCTTTGATGAATAGAAAGTTCAGTAGAGCAGCATTTATTTTATAATAGAAAATCTTTGTAACGTTATAAATGTCTTTACTGTCACTTGATCAATTCAGTGCACCCTTGCTGAATAAAAGTGTTCATTTCTATTTTTTAATCTTCCTTGCAGCAGACATTGGAGTGGTAGTGTATTACAGGAGTGTTTTGATGTGGTGTGTTTTCTGGGCCTGTAGGAGTGTGTAACTGCAGCCGGTGGGGGGGATTCAGGACAGAAGTTGAAGGGGATTGTCGAGTCCATGCTGGAGGAGGTGAAAACATCCTATCGCTCCAGAGAGGAACAGCTCACCAAAGCCGCCAGAACATACCGCAAACGCATACAGGGTCTGAGCAATGCCCTTCAACAGCTACTCATCGCTTACAGGTGCATGAACATCCACTCAATCACACTTTTGTTTTTTCTCTATTTTTTGTGTGCAGGTTTTGCACATTTTGTGGTGGCATTTTTTAGACATTTTTAGCCCTGTTTAGCCATGCTCTACCGTCTAGTTCATCTAATATTTGGATTTTATTTTTATTTACAAAAATGTTTTTAATACTTAGTTAACGATAACAACCCTGAGTTGAACCCTAATCCTAAAATCATAGGGTTCATCAAATGATATTGGATTAAGTTTGATCAGGTTTTGCAAGTTATCTTGCGACATTTTCAGACATTTCAGCCCTGTATAAAAAGCAAAGCCTGCTCCCACACACACTAGATCTGATTGGGTCTGATAAGTAGTGTCTCTGTGTCCCAGACTGCAACGTGAGCAGATCCTGGCACTCCCTGAACACGCTTTAGAGGCCGGACCCCCTGAGGCCCACTTCTGTCCCGCGGGGCCCGAACCGAGAGGAGACACTGAGAGAGAGATACTCAGACTGAGAGAGGACAAAGCCCGCCTGGAGAGCCAACTGAAACTGGCTCGAGAACAGGTGTGTGTGTGTGTGTGTGTTATTTAATGGATTAGTTCTGTGACTTGATTATGTGCTTGGTATTTCAGATGGCTGTGTTGTCAGAGTCTTCTCAGAGGTGAGTTTCAGTTAAAAATACTGAAGCAATACTGTTTACTGGCTTATTTTATGTGTTGCTCTTGAACATTTGTGCAGGGCTGGACTAACCCAAGAAGCCTGGAATGATGTTAAAAAGCAGCTCAGAGAAATAACCAACTCCACACAGGTAATTAATACAAACTGAAACCAGTTCGTCCTAAAACAACATTTCTGTCAGTCAGATTTCAAACCCTGACCATTAACTACCCATAAACCCTGATGGAAATGATTGGTTCATTTGGACCGTGTTCAAGCCCCAACCCCAGCCTTCAGTCTAAGCTGAACCAGTGCTATTGTAGTATTATTTATATACTATTATATATTTTTTATTAATATTTAGAATCAGTTTTCATTTTATTATATATCATTGTTAGTATATATATTTTTTAAATATTACTATTTAGGTTTAATTTATTTTTATTTCAGTTTATATTAGATTTTTTTCCCCCACTTACTAATTTTAGTGCTTCAACTTAAACCTATTTCTGTTTCTAATTAAAGTTTTACATGTTTTAGTTCAGTTTTATTTCAATTAACAAAAAGTATTTAAAAGTTTTAGTTAACGATAAGAACCCTGAGCTGAAACCTAACCCTAAAATCGTATATAAAACTGCGATATTGATCCAGATCATGTCCTATTTGGTGATATAATGGGAATCAAAGTATATGTGACTGTATAACCCAATTATTAACCATATCCAATAGCAGCAGTCTTATGATCAAACATTAAATTTTGCAGTATATTATCTAAGCAAACACAAGTAGCCCCACATATAATTATTATTACAACAGCTTCACTATCATCACCCTGGTAATCACAGTAAATTTCCAGCAGGAATCTCAAGAGAAGGAGCGTGTCCTTCTGATCACCAGAGCGACGGTTGCTGAGGAGCAGGTGTCTGAGCTCAAGGAGTATGTGGACAATCACCTGGGCAGGTATTTCAACACACACCCGTGAGAATACGGAAATTACTTTATAGGTGGTGTGTGGTCTTCAGGTGTGGCATCTTTGTGCAGGTATAAACTGGAGATTACGCGTCTGCGCAGGCTTCTGGGATCACAGGAGGGAAGATCTAATAGTGCACGAGTCCATAAGCCCCGCCCACTCCACAAGTCTTTCAAAAACAGAAGTTATGAAATATAGCGCAGCAATCCATAAGCCCCGCCCACTCCACAAATCAGTCAAAACAGCACTTTAAAAATATGGTTTTTCATTGGCCCCGCCCATTCCATAAATCAATCCACAACATGTATGAGATAGTACATTACATAAGCTCCACCCACTCTGTATATCAATCAACAACAGTAGTTATGAAATAATCAGCTGACATTGTGCACCTGGCAAAAAAATTATTCAAATTTCAGCTCAGAATAAGAAAGTATAATGGTGTAATACGATTTCTTAAACGATCGTAAGCAGTGTTAGCCAATCAATGAGTACATGTGTTTACATGCACAATCTTACACCAAATGACATTTTATCAGGGAAAAGTTATATTTTAGTAACATGTAGATCTTTTGCCTGTGACTTCAATTTTGTTTTGCATGTAAACACCTTTATCACATCTGTTTAAGTTTAATGGCTGTCTTGTGTTGTCGGTTCATTGATTTGCATGTAAACCCTAAAAACGGGAATTTTTGATCATTATCAGCATTTTGTTGTACATGTAAACACTCATTAATGCCGTCATTTGCATTTTTAAGTGCATTTTTTCTCACGTTTAATGCTAAGCTCACAGTGTTTTATTTCAAGAGATCTGTTTATTAGGATTTCCACTTAATTGCTGATTCAGATTAAATAGTTGATATTTAATTATTGTTATTTTGTTATTGATTGTGTGCGTTTATAGTTAAATTATCAAAATGAAACACAGCAATATGTCTTGTTCTGCTGTGTTTTACTCTGTTAGAAGCGCATGCGTATGTGTGTATGCGACTGAATTTGCTCTTCCTTCCTGAGAAACTATGCGTGGAATGTTTGTAAAGCTTATGTCAATTTTACGGGCCGCGAGAATGAAAGGCTGCTGACAATTAATTGTCTGACGGGTTAAGATAATTTAATTACAGAGCATGTAGTTCACACACACATGCGGATCCCTGAGAAACACACCACACTGAGTGACAGACATGTTATTCGGACATATAATTAATAAAGATCAGAGCTAGTCATATTAGTGATTTTCACACCTGATAAACAGTTTTAGTTTAGTGTTGCTAGAATATAAAATTCTTATTTTTATAGTAAATAGAGATGCAAACATATAGTTAAAACGTGGTGAAGGAGACCTGAATCTATCCTAGTTGGAAACACTGCAGGGCAAACTTGAAAGCGTATTACTGGAAAGAAAAAACTAGCACGGATTACCCAGAGAAAGAGAGCGTGGAAAAGACAGAAAGAGAGCGAGCGAGACAGAAAGAGTTGTGGGCTTGTCAGATAAAGGGAGAGTGTTTGGGAAATGGGCTGCAGACTAAGAGGGTTCGAGCGCCTCTTTATGAGCCGGGGGGAAAAATGGCGATTATGCGTATGGGAAACGGGGTGTAGTGAGTACAGTGGCCCCTGAACCCCTGGGAAACGAGCGGGGAGGGGGTTCTGGGTAGAGAGGGTAATTGGCGGGGGGTTTCGGGGGCCGGCCGGCCGGCCGACTGTGTGCCAGCTCACACTGGGTGGCATCCGCACCGGCACGTTGACATCATGAGAACGTTACACCAGAGAGAACTAGAAAGAAAGAGAAAGAACAAAGTGGTTTAAATGCGTTACCTCGCTGTTTTTGGCAGATTTCAATTTATTGAATGTATTTAATAGAAAAATATGTATATACAGTATATATACACACACACACTATACATACACTATTAGATTAAATTAATAATAAATAATTCATGTAATTAATTAATAAATAATATTATAATAATATAAATAATAGAAAAATTATAATATTTAATATATAAAAATTAATTAACAGTAACATTAATAAATATTAAAATATTTACATATGAATATTTGATATGATTTTTTATGTTATTTTTGTTTGTTTATAATATTATGTTATATTTATATAAACAGTAAAACATAAATATGGTATAATATAGTAGTTTTCACCATTCTTTACAGCAATCATTCATGAATCATCCAGCTCTAATCGTTTGAGCCCATAGTGACATCGAGATGAACTCGGAATGTGTGTCTGAATCCACGAGCTGTGGGAAAATGTGGAATGCCAGGGAATATTCCAGCTGGGTATCTGGTACGTCTTCAGCGGGAAGTACTTCACTCTTATAAACCTGTGTGTGTGTGTGAGAAGCGCTGCTTTAGCTGTTTGTTTGGTTTTGTCATTTTTAATGCTCGGTTGATATGTGTCTAATAAACTTTGGCAGGCCGTGTGTGTGTGTGTGTGTGTGTGTGTGTGTGTGTGTAAGTGGACGGGACAAGCCTTGTGAACGGCAGTAATTTATGAGAACAGGCTGGAGGGGGAGAGACTGAGGAAAGAAAAAAAGTGACAAAAGCGAAAGAATGTGGGACGCGTGAGAGAGGAATGTGAGCAGAGACAGAAGAACTCACTATCAAATTAATGAGTGTGTGAATTCAGACAGACAGGCTGAGAACCAGGAACAAAAATGAATGAACCTTTACCTTTCCAAAAAAAAATAAATTAAAATGTAAATAGGCTAAGTGAATTGTCTTGCTAGCTTGAGCATTTCATATACAGTTCCCATGGTCACAGAAAACCTGGAAATGTCAACTTGGGATTTTCAGCCCTTGAAATGTCATTAGCAATTAATAAAATCTTAATTAATTATACAATTAATGCAAATTTAAATTGTCAATATATATTTTTCTAGTTATGCTCAGATATGAACTATTGAATCATCTAGAAACTGCTCTGTTGCTTTATAAAGTAATTGTTGGGATCTTTATTCAGCAGTGCTGAGGGACATTAGCTGTGATTCCTCTCGTTCTCTCGCTGTCAGAAACACCTGCTGGCTGATTTCAAGCGTTCAGAGGGATTTTCAGCTCTTTAGCGTGTCTGGAGGAGTTGAGGAGCGAGTGGATAAAGGGGAGGAACAACAATAACGCTGAGGAGAGAAGAAAAAATACAAAACATCAAGAGATTGAGTGAAGAGATAGAGAGAAATGACATGCTGGGCGGTTCAAGGGAACCAGAGGAAAATAACCTGAAGGAAAGTTTGAAAGTACACGGGCAGGAGGGAGGAGGGGGTGTGAACGTTTTTCCCACACTTCTGTGGTTTAATCCGTGTCATCATTAGGACAAAATTCAGACGCCCTCCTGTAGCCCCTCGACAAAGAACAGAGGTTTTTCTCGAACAGAACGCGGAGCGCTCCTCATGTCTTGGCTGTGTTCCTGTTCTCACAGTCCGTTTGCATGTGTTCACACATTCTGGCCATTATCGCAGTGATTCGGTGATTGTACCTCAGGGAAACTCTTAAACACCCGTACCCCAGATCTGCCTCTGTCCGTCACTGACGGCTTTCGGATGCCGGACATAAAGCTGGTGTAGTCTCTCTCTCTCTCTCTCTCTCTCTCTCTCTCTCTCTCTCTCTCTCTCTCTCTCTCTCTCTCTCTGACCTGAGAAACAGGTAGCATCAGCTCACGTTTCCCATCAGTGCTCGTGTTTTTATAGTACATCAATTGGTTTAATTAAAACGCACCGTGATGTTAAAACACTGCACGTTTAATTTGTGCACCGACTGTTTCCTGACAGGTTTCTTAAACACTAGTTCCGCTCAAATCGCACCCGATTGGCTTATTCGAGTTGCATTTTTGGGTGAGAGATGATGATGATGATGATGATAAAAAAAAAAGAGAGAGAGATCAAGGTTTGGCTGGTTAATATTGTAACACACTGAAAAATCATCTGTTTCTGTTGCTGGACATTTAAAAACGTGCAGTGAGTTTTGATAAATCACTATTTTTTCATTATATTATAGTAAAGAGTTTTTAAACTAAATACTGATCTCATCTTTATGCTGCAAAATAACACTTAAATTATTAAGATGGCATTGCTTGTTATAGTCACTTTGGATAAAATCGGCTGGCTAATGAAAAATTGTATGGATAAGATTTGTAATGGACATGTGTTTAGTGTGTTTTGTTAACTCTTAATGGCAGTCTTTGTGCATCTGATTTCATCTTCTGTCACTGTATATGTCAGATATTTTTTTTATGATTTATTTAAATATTGTGGCAAGAATAACACAAGTTTTCTCAGAGAGGTTTTTCAGCACGTTGTTCCTTAAAGGGACATGATTTATTTTTTACAGGATTCTCTGATGAATAGAAAGTTAAAAAGAACAGCATTTTCTATATTTACTGATCAACTTAATTCATCCTTGCTACATAAAAATATTAATTTCTAAAAAATAAAAAAAATCTGACCTCAAACGTTTGATGGGTATTGTAACTATAAAAGGATGTTTGTCAGGATAAAAACATTTTTTTGAGACGTTGAGTGATATGTTCTTGTTGTGCAAGTTGGAAGACGTGTGACAGTGTTGTTTTTAGTATTAGGGTAGTTGTTGAACGAATGTCAGTGGAAAAGGAGAGGGAATATGTTTATGATTACACAATTATTCATCTATGAGATGATTTATATGAGATTGAGGTGTGAAAAAGTAAATCTAAAGATTTAAAGAAATTGGGATACCAGAAGAAAGCTGTGTCTGAATATGCGGTTAGTGTCATGACTTTTAGGACTGTCTGAACATACTTAAATGCATATTTTGTGTGAGGTGATAGGCTAATTAGAGTAATTTTGGCGGGAAATAAGAAAGACACTGCCCACGCTGACCCGAGGAGCTCTGCTAATCACACACACACACACACACACTTGGGTTTCCCTCCGCATTTTAATGGGATTAGAGCCATCTGCAGACCCTTCAGGAACAAAAGTGTGTTTCTGGAGAAGTTGTGTTCTCTTGGGGGTTGAAGTGTTGTCACCATACTAACACACACAGCAGGGATCTAGTGCCTTTAGAAGATATTCATGATAACCCAAATCATGATTATTCCCAACTGCAGTGTAGAGAAACATTGTGCTGCATCTGTAATATCTTAATCTGATTTATCTAATAGCCTTATAAGTTTAGGGTCTGTAGTTGAAGTCTCTTCTGCTCTCCAAGGATCATTTATTTGATCAAAAATATAGTAAAACAGTAATATTGTCAAAGATTATGTGAGTTTTCTATGTGAATATATTCTCAAATGTAATGTGTGTGTGTCTGGCTGTGTGTGTGTGTGTCTGGCTGTGTGTGTGTGTGTGTGTGTGTGTGTGTGTGTATTGTGTGTGTGTCTGTGTGTGTGTGTGTGTGTGTGTGTGTGTGTGTGTGTGTGTGTGTGCGTGCGTGCATGCGTGCGTGCGTGCGTGCGTGCGTCTGTCTGTGTGTGTGTGTGTGTGTGTGTGTGTGTGTGTCTGTCTGTCTGTGTCTGTCTGTGTGTGTATTGTGTGTGTGTGTGTGTGTGTGTGTGTGTGTGTGTGTGTGTGTGTGTGTGTGTATTGTGTGTGTGTATATTGTGTGTCTGTCTGTGTGTGTATTGTGTGTGTGTCTGTAGATATAAATGAACACAATCCAGGTCAGAGAGCTCGTGTCTGCGGGTTGGGTCGCACTCATTTCCTGTTCTATCTCTGGAACTCTTCAAAGGCCAAACACACACACACACACACACACACACACACACACACACACACACACACACACACACACACACACACACACACACACACACACTGTACACCTGAACACACACACACCCTACACAGCTCACCAACACCCTTCCTCATTTTCCTGTTATTCACCTTAAACTACAGTATAAGGTTATACATATGCTAATAATAATAAAGTGAAACATGGTCAGTGTGACAGCGGCTGACAAACATCCTTTTATAGTTACAATACCCATCAAACGTTTGGGGTCAGGATTATTTTTAAAGAAATTAATATTTTTATTTAGCAAGGATGCATTAAGTTGATCAGTAAAGACATTTATAATGTTACAAAAAAAACTATTTAAAATAAATGCTGTTCTTTTGAACTTTCTATTCATCAAAGAATCCTGAAAAAAAGAAAATCCACAAAAATATGAAGCAACTTTTTTGAACACTGATAATAATAATCATAAATGTTTCTTGAGCAGCAAATCATCATATTAGAATGATTTCTGAAGGATCATGTGAAACTGAAGACTGAAGTAATGATGCTGAAAATTCAGCTTTGATCACAGGAATAAATTACCCTTTACTATATATTACAATAGAAAACAACTTATTTTAAAATGTAATAATATTTCACAGCATTACTTATTTTTATCAAATAAATACAAGCTTCGCGAGTCTTCAAAAACAATATAAAAGTGTATATGTATGGATAATATTCACACTGCAGCTAAATCTAAGTATTTAGTTTAACACTATATTATTTTCTATTTAATATTAGAAAATACTGTGCTATTTCAGACTATATCACACCTTGTTTTTTACTACACAACTCAGTAATTCAGAAACCAGACAAACACAAATTCAATATGATTTTTGTTCTTTATAATTGTATATTCTTCAACCAAACTTTCATACAGACTCTACAATGTTAACAGAATATTTCTTCATCCAGTTTTAAAACTCTAAAACATCTTATATACATTGATATCGACACATAAACACACATATACATTTATTTTACACACAGCAGTCACATTGGTTTTAAAGACACACTAATAACAAACACGGGCAGCATAAAATATGGCAGCTTGGCATGTCGGCTCGCTCTCCACGTTTGGTTTCTCCGCTCGTTTGTTTAGTGCACATACATCGCTGACAGTGAATGGATGTGAAGAACAAAATCAAGACATAAACAATAGCAGATAACCAGAATTAGAAACAGGACAGTGCTTGCAGTCCAGCCTGAGACCAGCAGTCAATGTTTTGGTACACAAGTCCACAATTTGAGCGTGTTGACAAGCTTTAGAGAGTTTGAGAGGCAGCATGAGTGTTATTTCAGACGTTAAATTATCTTTATAGATTATATCACATATTTGAACTAAAATTAAAATCCAGATTTGTGAGCATAGCCTGTTAATGTGCGTTCACACTGACAACAAATTAATCGCGAGCGGTTACAGCATCACATGACCTTCTCTGTCTGCACTCCCATTGGTCATTGCACCACTGCTCATTTGCATAAACAGTCTGCAAAAGTCGTTGATGTTCGGTTGCAAGTGTGAACGCACCTTTTTCGTAACAGAAGAGTCAGAGTAAAAGTGCTCTGAACTTCTCAGTATATCTCGAGCTAGCACAACCCGACTGGTGAATGCTATCGGCTTGATAGCATTAGCAACATCAAAGCGAACTAGTGTTGGCGTATGAGGTAATCAGCACATGCTATCCGTAGGCACGGAATAATTAATATACTATTGCTATTGTATCCGCTTTCATTACTTCGTGTTAGCTGCATTCTATTCTCAGCCTGTTAGCATATAAACCAAAGCTGATTTCTTATTATAGAATATATTTATATAAAACATCTTTCGCTATGCTACATATAGATGCGTTTTGGTTTCTCAGTGCTTGCAGCATCCAGGTATCGCCAGTTCCCTTCCTTTCACCAGTGCAAATTTTGAAAATAGATGCTTTTTTTATTTTATTTAGAAAAATGCGGAAAAAATATATACTCTCAATACAAAAACAGTGTTTAAAATCTTTAAAAACTTTTTCATATAAAGGATGACAAATCAATAGTTTTTTTTTCTTTTTCTGTGGCGTCAAATACTGCGAAAGACGACTGCGCTACATGCATTGCGTTCAGCTTATTTACCAACTCAACCCACAAGATGGGAACAGAGTTTGTCCACAACATCATGAGGACTTTGGATAGTTCAATGATATGACGTTCATATCAAAGTGTCCAAAGACACGATTTCCTGAGTTTTAAAAAAAAGAGGCTCCGAAATCAGGGTTAAACGGGTGGATTCAGACACACAGTAACCCCTAGATGTCCTTATTCCGATGTCCATCTTGATCCAGTGATCGGCTCTGAGAATTCCTCTTGGTTGTTTCTGTCTCAGTGTCTTATTCTCCGTTCTCCTGAACTTGTTTCTTTCTTGCGTTCAGGAGTTTCATCTCAGACCCTGCGAATCGGAATCAAGGGTCCGTCACGTTTGGCACGCGCTCGCTCTTCTTCCGTCAGTCGTTCACCAGAGTGCATGGGATCATCAGGGATTGTTTGGCTTGTTCGTACGCCTTCAGGAAGTCTTTATAGCGTGGAGCACAGCCGAGCCAGGCCTCCCCAAAGTGCACGCGCCCGGTGAAGAGAAAGCTCCCCGCGCCGGGACGAACGCCACACTGAAGAGGTGTCCGGATCTCCCCGGACCGCGTCAGACGCCCCGACTCAGGGAACAAGGAGAACTTTTGCCGGTAAACTCGAGTTGCGCTCACTTTGATCACTGCCGCTTTCAGATTTGAGTCCGTCTCCACTGAACGGATGTTCCCTCGGACCACTAAAAACACAGAAAGCTCCATTAGTACGGATGGATTGTTGATAAAGCTTACATATTGCTAATTAACATCATTGAGATTTTGCTACTTTTGGTTGGTTTACGATTTCCTTCCAAACCAGAAATTAAAGCTGGATGAGGCTAAATGAACCCATTGGATTAATGCAGATTGGGTTTGGTGCGAATAAAGCAGAAATCGCCTTTTATCCAAAGCAATTCACAGTCCAAGTTTGGAAGGAGTAACGTTGTGAAGCAAACTAAAACTAAAACCTTAAAAACTATTTGCATTATTTGAAATAAAATCAACTTTAACTGAAATAAAATACAAAAATAACTTCAACTGAAATATAAAAAACTAAGACTGACTATATATGAAGAGTTCAGATGCAAAAGCCTCTAAGTGACATCTGAAATTTTCTTCTAGAATGATCATTTTTATCAAGCTCATATATTTAAGTTCAGTAATTTCACTTAAATGGCAATGAAAATTACCTATTAAAAGTGAAATTACTGAACTTGGCTCTTCATATACAAAACTATATAGACATATTTTTAAAAAATATATAAAAATATATATTAAAAAAATTATATATATATATATTTATTTTATTTTATTTTATTTTTTATTTTATTTTTTAAATGGAAAATCTAAAAATCTAATTCTAAATATTAATAGAAACCATAATAGTATCTCAATGATATTAAAATAACCCCTACTTGTGTTTGAACCTGTGACCTTGTTCCTGGTTGCCAGTCCAGATCTTAAACTAAACCAACAGAAAGTGTGGCGTAGAGGTTTAAGATCTGGATTGGTGGCTTAAGGTTGTAGGTTTGAGGTTTTTGCTCTCCACCCTTAGTGGAAACGTCCTGGATAAAGACGCCTCTATCCTTATAAAGTGGAAGAAAAACTAAATTCAAATACTCACCAAAGTCACTAGTGCACACAGCCATCAATATCTCGGTGTTATTGCACGGCCTGCAGGCTCCTGAGAGAGAGAGAGGAGGAGAATGAGACCGAGATGAGGTGTGACACACAGCTGCTACTTTACGGTGGAGGTGTGATGGAGTGAATGACCTTCTGATCGGTGTGAGCCATTTCACATCATCAAAGCTCATGAGAGAGGTGTGTGATGAATCCAGATCACTAACACTTCCCTCTTCCTCTCTATTGTTCCTTCAGCTGATCTATATGGGCTCGTAAAGTAGGCAAACTGAACAGCTGATCTTATAAAACCCATCTTTGGAAGATGCTGGATGTTTGTATAGATGCGTTTACAAAAATTGACCATGCTAACTATAGTTTCTAGTCAACATATCAGACTTTAAGTCAGTGTAGATTACTTAATTCATTTGAAACAAATGAAAATGAGACAATAGGCTATGCTAATCTAGCTAAATGTCCTCGGTCATGTCTATGTTTTTTTGTTTCAACTTCATATTTGTCAACATTGAAACTTCTAAGAACTTGAAATATAGTTTCAGAAAGTGTTCCAAAATTAATTTCAAATTAATTTTTTTATTTTTTTTATTACCAGAAATTAATATGTGCTAAGTAGTTTTGGTACACATTCTTGAATCAGAGTTATTTTACTATCATTGATATACTATCATAGTTTTTATTAATATTTTTTATTGGTTTTTATTTTTATATTTTCCATTTTAATTTTAGTAAAATTTTCTGTAATTTGATTGTTTTTGTCATTTTTATTACAATTTGAGTTATTTTAGTACATGAAATTGACCAAAATGAGAAACATGCTGAAATAAAATAAGTATATATATATATATATACATATATATATATATATATATTGAAATTATTGTATCAATTAAATTATTATAACCATAAAAAATTATATATATATATATATATATATGAAGAGTTCAGATGCAAAAGCCTCTAAGTGCCATCTGAAATTTTCCTGAAAAATATACAAGCTTGATAAAAATGATCATTCTAGAAGAAAATTTCAGATGGCACTTAGAGGCTTTTGCATCTGAACTCTTCATATATATATATATATAT
The DNA here is from genome assembly GCF_949319135.1 of Squalius cephalus. Lineage (NCBI taxonomy): Eukaryota > Metazoa > Chordata > Actinopteri > Cypriniformes > Leuciscidae > Squalius > Squalius cephalus. The sequence continues at coordinate 4,070,527 of NC_137146.1, read as the reverse complement.
AAATTATTGGCACTGATAACATTTTCTCAACTCAACATCCATTCTGCACTCTAGATTTCGACCATACTTCAAGGCTTCACTACTAAAGTCATGATTATTAGAAGTTGAAACGACTGCAGCTCGAGCTCACTTCTCCACATGTGCACTTTCACACTGAGCAACAGGTGTCCGTGTGGGTGTGAGACAGAGAAAGTTGTTGGCCCTTTAAAACTTTAAACGTCCTTCCCTGTCTCCTCTCTGCTCCCAAAACTCAGAACAAAAGATCCGCTTTTCAGTTGTGTGGTTTCCCCCCCAACCCCCCCGTAACCACGGCGACTGTGCTCTCATGCAATTCTCTGAAATGGCTCTCTATGGAGACAAACCCCCCCAATACTAAGCTTTTGTCTTTCTCTCCCTCCCCCCTCCTCCCCCCTCGTCTTTTCCGCTCCTCGAATCCGAACGCTCCCTCCCCCATTTCTCACAACTGGCTGGAAGGAGCTGCCCAGCTGAGATGACCTAAAACGTTACATTTAAATCATTGCAATGCTACGATTACAGGTTAAAAAGTAAAAGTGACGAATTGGTGCTTTTCAAGAAGCAAGTTGTGGGATTCTTCACATGGTGGATCTACTCTAAACTGCATTACTCTAAAGTTCAAGTCTCATTAAAGTTTGAATGAATGCTCTGTTCATGATCCTCGTTCTGCACCCCCATCCTCCCAAAGGTCAAAGGGCAACTCAAACTCAGCATAATTTTGGAGAACTTCATCTCCAACCTTGCATAGTTTCATAGTGTTTGAATGGGTTGAGGACTCGTCAGGTTAAAGGGATAGTTCACCCAAAAATAAAAGTTAGCCCATGATTTACTCACCCTCAAGTCATCCTAGGTGTATGACATTCTTCTTTCAGACGAATACAATCAGAGTTATATTAAAAAAAATGTCCTGGCTCTTCCAAGCTTTATAATGGCAGTGAATGGCCGTTTCTGTTTTGAAGTCCATCAAAGTGCATCCATCCATCATAAAAATGCATCCATCCATCAATAAAGTGCATCTATCCATCATAAAAGTGCATCTATCCATCATAAAAGTGCATCTATCCATCATAAAAGTGCATCTATCCATCATAAAAGTGCATCTATTCATCATAAAAGTGCATCCATCCATCATAAAAGTGCATCTATCCATCCATCATAAAAGTGCATCTATCCATCATAAAAGTGCATCTATCCATCATAAAAGTGCATCTATCCATCATAAAAGTGCATCTATCCATCATAAAAGTGCATCAATCCATCATAAAAGTGCATCTATCCATCATAAAAGTGCATCTATCCATCATAAAAATGCACTTTTATGGACTTCAAAACAGAAACGGCCATTCACTGCCATTATAAAGCTTGGAAGAGCCAGGACATTTTTAAATATAACTCTGATTGTATACACCATATACACTGAGGATGACTTTAGGGTGAGTAAATCATGGGCTAACTTTCATTTTTGGGTGAACTATCCCTTTAATGCTCAGAAATGACCATGTAAAGATATCTTAATCTTTTCAGCAATTTCATTGCATTATATATCACTACTATATCTTCACCTTCACTGCCGGTCGGATCCGTGTTGACTGACGGCTGCGCCATCCAATCCCCTCTCAGCTCGTAGCGAAACGCTGCGATGCGTCTGCTGATGTCTTGGTGAGGCGTTGCTTGCAGGAATAGGGCTGTTCGTTCCCCAGGCATGGCACTGAAGCAGCGCACCTGGACCGGGCCGGGCGTCTCGGATGTCTCGTCTCCCACCAGAAGCTCCAGGACCCCGTCTCTCTCCAGGTAAAGCTGAGCTCCACCCCAGTGCTGGTCCGGCTTGACGCAGGCCGACACCGGGCTCCGGCTGGACTCTCCTGGGACCATGGCGCTCCACGGCAGACGGGGCGAGAGTGTGAGACGCAGCGCTCCAGCGGGGTAAAGCCACTCCACCGAACCCTCCGCACACCTCAGCCAAACCTGCTCCACGTTCTTCACCGCCTGAGAGAGACCACTGCAGAGATGCAAACCAGAGGTTAACCAGAGCAACACCAAAACACTCTGAGTCCCTTTATCCACATTAAATATAGTGCAAGCATACAACTATCATAAAAGTTCAATTACTTTTTCTCATTTTTGGGTAAACCATCCCTTTAAGTTCTCTATTTGACTGTCAAATTATTTTGAACTGTCCACAAAACAAGTAAATGCATCAAGATTTATTTATTTATATCTTGTTTATTTTTTGCTCCTCTTATAACATAATGGATAGTAAGGTCTATACTCAGCCCCACATTTACAGGCTATATACACAAACATTCTCCATTGGGAAAACACACTATATATATGCGCATATATATACAATCAGTTTGGAAAGAGGTCTGAAAAGTTGAGTCATAATTCTGATATCTTCTGATGTTTTCCCTGTATTGTGTTGCTGTAAGAATACCCGTGCCTCACCACAAGCAGTTCAATTTACAATTTGTCACTGACTTTTTGTGCACATGACAAATAAACTTGAAACTTGAAGCTTGGATTTGTCCAGTGGGTATTGAAGTTGCAGGGAAAGTTCAACGCCTCCTACTGGTTACTTTCACTGCAGTCTTTTAAACTTACCGCACTAATAGAAACAGACGTTGCAACTCTCATATCACATTTCCTATTATATATTTTTTTATTTCTTCCTTATATTTTATAAATTAAGTGCTCAATTTACCCTTTTTGCGCACATTTACCCTTGCCATTTGCACAAAATGATAATCCACAAACTATCCTTGGATAGATAGATAGATAGATAGATAGATAGATAGATAGATAGATAGATAGATAGATAGATAGATTTAAGTTGTGCACTTACATTATTTTACTATTATAAAAAATATTTTGCTAATGGTTACTATTATAAATATTTGCATGCTTTTTGCACTCTTAAAATTGCACAGAAATCATGCAAGCTAGCAGGAAAAATCAATGCATTCCAGAAAAAAAATCGTAAAAATATTCTCAGTGAATTAAAAACCAGCAGAAAGCATGAAAGCATTTAACTCTGTGTTGATGAAGTTTACCTTCCCCTCCAGCTGCACTGGTCTTCGGAGTAACTGGCCATCGTGAAGCCCGTGAGAAATGAAATCCAAAGCGCAAAATCCATAAAGCCCAAAACCTCCATCACTGCGCAGAGACGCTGCGGTTATCCAGAGGCGCGCGCGTCAACTCCTTCTCTTCGCTGCTTTTACAAAGTTATATTTAAACACAACAAAAAACTACTGATTCCATACTGTTGTTTGATGTAAAAGACCTGTCCAAACTAAACCTTCCCTCTCTTTCTGCAGATCAGTCCGTACGGCTTGAGCAGTGAGCTGACTGACAATGCGCGTGCACAACTGCTGACTGACTGACTGAGTTCCAGCGCAAGAGTTTCGGAACGGGACTAAACTTTAAGCCCCGCCCACACCAGCAGGAGGAGGCGTGGCTTCACCGCAGTTAAAGTCCAATGAATGGCATCTCGTCTATTCACACTGGGTAAAGGATTACGACAGAAGAATATTTAATCAGCTTCTTCTGAATGTAGGCTATGTGAAGGATTTTGAAACATAACACGGGGTTGGCAGTAGCACTGAATCATTTTAGCGAATCATTTGGTTCGTGAGGTTTGTTCAATGAACCGATTAAATGATTCACCAATTCTTTTTCGCCATATCCCTAGATAGGCCTATAATTTTTTTTTAATCACTGTTTTAAAATTGCGTTGAATTTGTGTTGTTTATTGTTTCTAAATGATATTAACGGCAAAATTAACGGTAGAATTTTTCCAATATAATTAATATTTAATCAAGAATGTTAGTTGTTAATACTAAGTCAGTGATTTGCAAACAAATGCTTGTCTAATCGGAACAGAATCGTTTTTATAGTCGGTTAAAAAAATGTTGTTGTCAAATCAGTAGTTTTTCCTCACATTTTGTGTTCTCCAGCTTTAAATTCCCTATGAAATCAAAATTGAAGTTTTTTTTGTGCTTTTATTATGAATAATATGTTAGCCTTTTGTTATCTATAAGTAGTGTACTCCAAAACAATGACAAAATTCGTATTTAGAAGTTATAAGCATTCAAAAACAGTCTCTCTTCCGCCAATATGGATCAATGATTTTGATGACATCACTCTGCACTTCAGCTTCTCATCAGATTTTCTGTCCAATCAAATGCTCTCTAGAATCAGAAGCTCCGCCCCCTACATTATAAATAGACTATGAAGCTGCTGCTGATGAAATCGGTCACTTGTTCACACAATTACTATTTTCTACATGATGAATGGCACATAGTCCACTATACAGGGGATAGGGAATGATTCAGACCGTGTAAGCTTGCCATTGTGGCGAATGAAGTCTGGTTACACATTAGTGTCAAGCAACATTAACAGAGCGGATCATATGCGCGAATTGGCGCAGACCACGAAACAAATCGGATATATTTGAATTCTGCACAGAATGCTATATTTTAAAGCGTTATGGAAGAGATTAGGAGGAAACTTTGGCTTTACCGAGCTCAACGGCTCTGGCCGAGCTGTGATATATAAACGTAACACTATTGGCTATTTTAAAAAAGGGGAGGAGCTGTTCGATATGTTCCTGTTTCAGTGGAAATTAAAGGAGAACTCCGGTCAATTTTAGCATTGAGCTCATTTTTTTGTACATTTGGAGTGCTGTCAATACAGAGAACAACGACAAAAATCGGTGTTGCCTACACCGAGTTATTCTATTTTTAAAATTTGCACCCTGTTGACTTCAATGGGGCAAGTACTAAACCTGCTTTTAGCCTCTTAACATCCTTGATGTGTCATTACAAGTGCACAGAAAATGTGAGTGATTCCTTCTGAGTGAACACGAGTGAATCTGACTGCAGTAGATGTGAAAGATATGTATAAAAATGATGTTATTTAAGCCAGCGCAAATACCTTTGTTTACATCCTGTTTTTCGGTTGAAGTCCAAAGTAGTCGATTGCAGAGTTCACACGCATAGGTTTAATACCTATGATCACGCGCGTGAACTCGGCAATCGACTACTTTGGACTTCAACCGAAAAACAGGATGTAAACAGGTATTTGCGCTGGCTTAAATAACATCATTTTTATACATATCTTTCACATCTACTGCAGTCAGACTCACTCGTGTTCACTCAGAAGGAATCACTCACATTTTCTGTGCACTTGTAATGACACATCAAGGATGTTAAGAGGCTAAAAGCAGGTTTAGTACTTGCCCCATTGAAGTCAACAGGGTGCAAATTTTAAAAATAGAATAACTCGGTGTAGGCAACACCGATTTTTGTCGTTGTTCTCTGTATTGACAGCACTCCAAATGTACAAAAAAATGAGCTCAATGCTAAAATTGACCGGAGTTCTCCTTTAAGTCAACACATTGAATAATGCTGTGCATTTCAAGGCACTTCAGTGGGACTGTAAGAGCGAAATGCAAGAAACCTTTCAGTTTGATTTAACACGGTTAACGGCTTTACATTACCATGTAGTTAAAAGTTCGATTGTAATGCAATCGATCTTAATTATAATATTCATTGTAATCTAATTAAGATGGCCGGAAGTTGATTCATTTCTCTTAGTCGAAAAACAAGATACAAAGTGCTTGAAAACTGAATAGAAAACTGCAAAATCTGTTTAAAGCTGAAGTTGGAATCAGCTGAACGCATGATAATGTTACTACTTAAACTTCTGGAGAGAGGTAGAGAAGAGGGGGATGGCCGGGTTGGTCGGGGGTAAATGAAGCGCTCCGCGTGACGCCTGCCCTCTCTGTGGCCCATGCTGAGGGACTCTTTCATCTTACTGCATTATAAGCAAATCAAATATTCTTTTGTATCACCACTGCAATCTATCTTTATGGATAGTGTGCATGTGTGTGTACGCGAGTGTGTGCCTTTGATGTGGTTATGACAGGACCTTTGACATATTCAAAGCCTCATGTCCAGTAGCCCTGCTGAGGTGTGTATATAGTGTGTGTGTTTTGTGTTCCCTGCTGATCTGCTGTGTATAAACTGAGGCTTTTGTTCTCTAGTGGCCACTTCAAAGAATAGACACATGAAAGCTAACGTGAACGTGCATGCATGTGTGCATCTTTGTGTGCATCTGTATGTTTAGCAAGAGTTTTTGATCATTATAGTCTCGGTTTCCAATATTTGCACACATAAATCTTTTGCAAACTAAGAAATATTATGCTCTGATTATCAGTGGAATAGTGAAATACAACTTAACTGTGATAATTGATGTTGATGCATTATACAGTGCTTTGCATAAGTTTAGACACCCATGCTAAAGTTGACTAAAAAGAGGAATAAAAAATCATCTTTTGGAAATTGAACTTAATGCCTTAATTTAAAAAATTAGGAAAAATCCAACCTTTAAGGACACCAATTTTCTTTGTGAATGAATAATGTATCGTAAATAAATAAATGTTCTTCCTTAAAATACAGGGTGCATAAGTCTGGACACCCCTATGTTAAATTCCCATAGAGGCAGGGAGATTTTTATTTTTAAAGGCCAGTTACTTCATGGATCCAGGATACTATGCATCCTGATAAAGTTCCCTTGGCCTTTGGAATTAAAATAGCCCCACATCATCACATAGCCTTCACCATACCTAGAGATTGGCATGGAGTACTTTCCATAAGATCATCTCTCAATGCAAATCAAACCAGCTATTAGGCTAACTGAAATAAAACCATGCCAATCTCTAGGTATGGTGAAGGCTATGTGATGATGTGGGGCTATTTTAATTCCAAAGGCCAAAGGAACTTTATCAGGATGCATAGTATCCTGGATCCATGAAGTAACTGGCCTTTAAAAATAAAAATCTGCCTGCCTCTATGGGAATTTAACATAGGGGTGTCCAGACTTATGCACCCTGTATTTTAAGGAAGAACATTTATTTATTTACGATACATTATTCATTCACAAAGAAAATTGGTGTCCTTAAAGGTTGGATTTTTCCTAATTTTTTTAATTAAGGCATTAAGTTCAATTTCCAAAAGATGATTTTTTATTCCTCTTTTTAGTCAACTTTAGCATGGGTGTCTAAACTTATGCATAACACTGTATATTTTATGTTATCAAAGCTTTTTAAGGATGGTTTGATTTTTGAGAGAACTCACTGGCAACATTTACAACACTACAAAAAGTCAAGCGATCGATCACTCAAATCGATCTTGGCCATCAACAAATCAGCTTTAGACTTTATTTAAACTCTAAATGCTCTGTCTCGATCCTTAATATGATTGGTCTGCGTTATCACTCTCATTCAAGCATGTTCCTCAAGTCCGATTATTGGTTTGTGTGTGTGTTTGGGGGTGCAATAGTGTTGGTCTCCTCAGATCTTGATCCAGCTGTGTTTGCAGTCGCGCACACACACACACACACTCACATGAGAAAGAGCAATGAGAACAACAGTGTCATTTTTCACAGCTCTCTCATAGGGGTTTGCCGGCAAATACAGCACTGTGTGTGTTTCCTCAATGAAGGCACTTCTTACGCTGCTATAATGGAAAGATTAAAGGACACGGAGAGACAGTGAGATTGAGAGAAGGGTCATATATATATATATATATATTCTGTTTATAGTTTTACTTCCATTGTGTGTAAAGTTACAAAGGCTTAAACTTTTTAGGCTTAAAAGTTTGTCTAGCCTATATTTTTCAGCCAAGAACATTTTTAATTCTTTTGTTGAAAACCATAACACTGGGTATAACTTTATGTGATGCGTTTTGGCTTATGGGTAACTTGATTACTGTACAGAGTTGTACGTACAGTATATATGTTAAAAGTTTGGGTCAATAAGATTTATTAATGTTTTTGAAAGAAGTTTCTTTACTCTTATGCTCAACAAGACTGTATTTATTAGAACAAAAAACAGTAATATTGTGAAATTGTTTTTTTTATGTGAATGAATATATTGTAATTTATTCCTGTGATCAAAGCTGAATCTTCAGCATCATTGCTTCAGTCTTCAGTGTCACATGATCCTTCAGAAATCATTCTGATATGCTGTTTGGGCGTTGCTATGCAGATGCTGAAGTGTGTTAATTTGGTTGCTAGGGTGTTCTGGGTGGTTGCTAGGCATAGTTGCCTCTCCTTCAGTGTTAGCCAATGTGTTTTCCCCCCACTGTTTTATCATGTCCCAGATTGCTTGCATTAACATTTATGCATTTGCATCTGAGGTTTAATACTTGATGTTAGCAGTTGCTTTGAAATCACTAAACTTAATATGAGCAATTGTAAAAGTGATGTTTGACTAAATATGGATATAGATTTCTCTCAGGACATTTCTTAGTCTGAAAAGCACATTTAGATGTGATTGTGTGATAGATAGTGTGTTTGAGAAGTTCAAACACTGCTTTTTGATTCGGGAAAATGAGCGAGTGTGTAAACAAGAGCTCGGGAGAGACGAGAAGGCCAAACTTCCGTACACACAACCGACACTAAACACACACACTCACACTAACACATGTGTAATAGTGTACTTTCACAGATACACACCACAGCTGTGCGCTCACGTTTCTTTACTCTCTTTCCTCTTAAATGTTGTAAGAATGTTTAATCTCACTTTAGCACATCGCTGTCAATCATGAAGAAACTATTTCACACACAGCTGCAGGACATCCACTGGTTTCAGTTAATATTACAATCCTTATATGAAATCCAGCATAAAAAAGGAAACAACTTATTATAAATAAATCATAAATAAACTGTATTTATTTAGATTTATTATTGCTTTGACACTGGATGAAAATCCCCATAACCACTGTTGGTAACACTTTATTTTACAGTGTCCTTGTTACATATGTTACATACTTACCGTAGTAATAACAGTAAATTATGCATAATTACATGCAACTAACCCTCAACCAAATCCTACCCTAACCATATAGTAAGTACATGTAGTTAATTAATATTACTCGGTACTTACATGTATAATTACACTGTAACAATGACACTTTAAAATAAAGTGTAACCCCATTGTTAAATAATAAACTATATTAATCCTAATTATAATAATAATAAAAATTTGCCTCTTAAGACACATTTCTGATTATTATCAATGCTGAAACCAGTTTTGCTGCTTCATATTTGTTGTGAAAACTGTGATACATTTTCTCAGCATTCTTTGATGAATTCACTTAAACACATTTACATGAAATAGAAAACTTTTGTAACATCATAAATATATTTACTACACAATTGAATGCATCCTTGCTGAATTTATTTAGCAATTTTAAACAGCATTTCTTGCACTCATTTATTTTTCATCACGCAAACATATGAAGGAAAAACTCCTCGGATCTTTCTTCAGTTTAGTTCTGTGTCTCATCATTCCCTCCATCTCCCCCATGTCTCTAAAGCTGTATTTCTGCATTTCATCAGTTTAAGTGTGTCCACCCATCCTCCCATCCTCTATCCCTCCCCCTCCAGCATTCACTCATTTTCTTCTTCATTGACTCAGACGGATATATCTCTGCTCTCTCTCTCTCCGCGTCCCTCCCTCAGTCTGGACTCTTCTCTCTCATTGTGTGTCGGTTCACATTAAGCATGATTAGCTCACACCCTCTCGCACACACGTTCACACAGCCGTATTCAGGGACAATGAACGCATGCCATTTGACCCGCAGCTCCTCCCCCTGCCGTCAGCGCCGCCGTCTAAAATATCTTCAGTCTTTTGAGAGAAAAGTCAGTCGGGATTCTTTACACAAGCCGCATCAGCAAGACGCCACAAATGATCTTTTCAACATCTCCTGAACACATGCATAAGTGTCCTGCTGAGCAAAAGACCCTAGTGATGTATCTCATTTAGAGTTTCAGAAGAGGTCTCAACGATATGCTCAGATTTTCAGAAGATCCCAAAATGTGCAATTGAAAAATGTTCAATATGAGCCCAAACATTTACACCAAATGCTGCTGTTTTTGTACCGTCATGGCTATGTAGAGAGCGCACGATTAAATCCAGTTTTTATTAAATCCACAATGGAAAACTCAGGAGATCGTTGGAGAAAACCACCCTGGAAATCCAGAGTTCTCACGAGAGCACAAGTTGAATTTGCTCAGCGAGTTTACTCTGGTGTCGAGTAATGATGCTCATTAAATATGCCCCTCGATCTGAGCTGCACCAATCACATCGGGTTATCTGATATAGGCAGGCCAGAGGTGAACTAAACAGATGACGACAGTCATTAGTAAACATTGTAAGATGGCTATGGATGAACACCAGTTGTTCGAAACGGCTTTGGCCGCTACAATGAACGAGTTAGACTTGGCTTTTTATCTAAAAGAGGAACAGAAGACGGCGCTCGAATCGTTCCTTTGCAAGAAGGGCGTTTTTGCTGTTTTGCCGACCGGATACGGCAAGAGACTAATCTACCAGTTAGCTCCGCTGGTAGCTAAGCGTATGGCTTGTTGTGATTGGTCGTAGTGTTATCCTATTGCGTGCAGTGAGATTTTCAAATGCATGCTTGGTGCCGCCCCTCGAGCTGGCCGAGTTTCATTACTCGATGCCAGACCATTAATCTTTCAGATTTAGGTCTGGATTTCCAGGTTAGGAGAAAACGTGAACACAACCACTTTTAACATAGGTGATAATGGACAAACAAACTGAAGAAACTCAGGGCTTAAATACATGAGAGTAATCAAGATAAAGTGGAACAGGTGTGTAGAACTAATGAACAACCAAGTAAATGAACTAGTGCTGTGCGATTTTGTCAGTCCTATAAGATCATTATAAATCACACTGTACGACATGTATGCAGACTGTACGATGATGACTCCTATTGAATATGATGCAAGTTTAAGAATAAAACATCATCAGTGTGCGAGTGGTAAACTAATACATCAAGATGAATCACACTTTGGCGATTGTGGTTTTTGTGCACTGAATAAAAGAGGAGGAAGCAAAAGAGGAGAATATGGACGCGGCCGTTATAGGGAAAAGAGGCCATGCAATTTTGTAAATGGAGCTTGTGGTATAAGTAGTTTTAAGTTTAAGCGCCAATTCATGTTGCATTTTGATTGGCTAGTCAGTAGATGTAGGTCGTAGCAGCAAACACACTGAGATGATCGTGCTGAATTCATGCTCTCAGTAAATTATCGCAGACTATCTTTGGTCGGAAGACCGTGACAAATCTCTCACTGTATGACATAGGACCAGCTTTTAGGAGCCATGATCACAGAAATTGACACGATTAGTCATCTTTCGTCTGGGACTGCACAAAATCTTACAATGTGTACCGGGCATAAGGAGCACAGGCAAACAGAAGCAGGGAAAACAGAACCAAAACACAATGAAACTAAACCAAAACAGAGCATTAGAAATAAATAATATTTTTTGGCATTTATGGTTCCATAAAGAACCTTAAACATTCATGGAACCTTTACATTCTTTAAAGTGGAAAAAAGTTTCTGCATATTTAAAACACACACAAAAAAAATCCTCTTCACAATAAGAATGAAAATGATTCTTTAATGCCATCGCTGAGAATGCCCTCTTTCGTGATCTTTATTTTCAAGAGTGTATCTTTATGTTATTCAACTGACTCATTCGTGTCTGTTCTTATGTCTCCATTAGGAGAAACATCTGAGACCAAGAGACTTAAATGAAACTGAGGACTACATTAAGTCTTCTGAGCTGAGAGAGCAACTTTCTCCTGGTGATGAAGCTTTGAAATGAGTACTTTTTACATTTAAATAATGTAGGAAGATGCATTTCTATTATTGCCAATTAATAATGCATCTATTTGAGTGTTGTTGTTTTTTTAAAACCATTATCAGGACCTTTTATTGCAAAGACTTCCTTGTAAGTTGGTGGTCTTTTCACACAAGTAGAGCAGAAATAAAACATAAGGTGTTGCATAAGCTGTAAAGGACCTCTGTGAAACCAGTTTTTGCTCCATACATCCGTCAATCAATCACATTTATTTCTAAAGCACATTTAAAAACAACATATGCTGGCCAAAGTGCTTTACATACCAGGACCTAACAATGAGGCCAAGTACAGAACAAATGCATACATATATTACACAGATTAAACAGTGAAAAGAGATTTTTAAGTGAGATTCAAAAGCCTCAAGAAAGACTGGTACAGAATCTAATATAGATGATTCCTCAGATCATGTGTTGTTGAGAACTGTGCTTTACTTTAACTGATCAGATGCACCACTTTCACCTACTGAACCATAAAACATAAAAAAAAAAACACACGCACATTAAAGGAGACCAGAAGATCACAGAGATCTTGAGTGTTTACCAAGCAACCACCCAGAACATCTTAGCAACTGCATAGCAACACCCTGGTAACAAGCAAACATTCTGTTTTTCGTTCTACACAGAAAATTGTTACTTTGAAACAATTTTCACTTCCGATAATGCTTGTGAATTTCACAAATAATTACAAAGAAATGAGATTGAATTAAACATGAAATTTTGAATAGTATAAAATAGTATTTTCATTTAAAACATTTTTTTTTTTTTACAGTGTAGTAGTTCATCAGACGTGGTTTTGTAAATGAAGGCGACATGCTTAAGACAATCATTTATTTTATTTTGTCACGACCTGATCCTGAGCCTCATTATTGTGCTGCCAATTCAGCCAAATATTTTTCCACCAAATTGACCAACAAAACTGGTGTGTGTGTGTGTGTGTGTGTGTGTGTGTGCATATGTATGTGTTTTCTAATGGAGCGCCTCATTTTTGTGACGGAGGTCAGCGAGGTTCTGATGTTTGTGATGGTAATGCATATGGAAGGGGTTCGGATACAAAGACGAGATGCTGAAAGAGTCAGTCAGAGTCAGTTCAAACCCAAAAGACCATTTTACCGCCATTTCTGAGTTCCTGAGGAATTCAGGAATAGATTGTCCAGGATTCCCTGGGGATTTGAGTGTGTTTGTGTTTGAGTTGATCAATAATAGCACAAAAGAGCTGAGAAAACGCATGAGCTGAGATTGAACGAAAGAAACTATAGGGGATGCAATGTGAAGTGCAGGAGGACAAATCTTGTTTTTGAGAGAATACTATTTTACAAGAATTACACTAGCTCACGATAGGTAATGGTAGCATGTCACGATTTAATGACACTGCAATTGAGTGTCTCTGAAAAGCTGCCCTTTGACCTCCTGCCTTGACCCCGACTGACCCCTGAGTCTGTGTTGTCAGAGATCATTAGTCAGACACACACTCACACTCACACACACACACACTGGCCGACTTGCACAAAGATCACTTGTCAGTGCGTTTCATTTATCTAATTATCAGCCAATCAGAAAACACATTCTGCCGCATTTTTTGAAGATGTGAAAGAGCCTCACACACACACACACACACACACACACACACACACACACACACACACACACACACACACACACACACACACACACACACACACACACACACACACACACACACACACACACACACACACACACACACACACACACACACACACCTACACACTCCCGGCTCTGTTTGGGTTGGAATGAATGTGTTTTGAGGACAGAAGAGGAATATAAACAGTCCTTTGCTTAAAGACACAATCAACACCATCCCACGCTAATTATTTTTCCTCAACAGTTTTTTTTTTCCAGTTACTAAATTAACCAAAAGGTACCTTTTTTTTTAGTGCTGATGTTGCTTTTTCATATAGCTCAAGAAACTCGTGAGGTTTTTCCTTTACAATCCCTGGATAAATTGTTAGTTTTTATTTATTTTATTTTATTTTATTTGTTGTTTATGGTTTGTGTACTGTGTTTTTGTTTTATTAATTAGCTTTGTTTTATTACTTTGTTTTAGTTTTGTGCTTTGATTTTTTTGTTTGTACTTTTGTATGCCTGTCTTATTTTGTTATTTTTTCATTTATATATTTTTGTGTGCACTTTGTTTTGTATGTTTGTTTGTATGCACGTTTATTTTATTTATTTATTAAGGTCTTTTGTACATCTGTATGCATGTCTATTTTATTTTACTGTTTTTTTTTTTACTTTTTGTACTCTTTGTGTACTTTGTTTTGCATTTTTGTATGTCTGTCTATTTTTTTGTATATGTACTTTGTTTTGTACGTTTGTATGGCTGTCTATTTTATTTAATTTTATTTAAATTTTTTCTCAATTTCTCTATTACTTTCTCCTCTTTTTTGCACTATAAAGCAACCTGTTCATGGAGAACAAGTATAGTTTCAAAAGGAATAGATGTTAATTTAAGAGCAATTACCAGGACGGAGTTTAAGCTCTTCAAAAGCTTCATCAGTGGTGTTGAATTACAGACCGAGACTCATATAATGTAGCAGAGAGAGACGGACGGGCGACTGTAACACTGAATATCTCCGTCACAAAACCACTTCACAGTTGCTTCTCTGAGAGAAATGTCTAACAGCAAGTTGATTTTTAGATATACAAGTAATTTGTCTTGAATGTCCCGCATTTTCATCTTCAGACCTTTGGATTTAAACTCACATCAGTTTCATATTTAGGTTATTAGTTTAAACTTTATCTGACAGATGCTCACACTGAAGATGTTATCATGGCTGTGAGATTGTGGGCAACTGTAACACTCATTATGAAATAACAATTGTGTGAATTTTGATTCTTAAAATATTTAATAAACATTACTTCATTGATTGAGAATGCTGGCTTATCGGCTCATCAGTGTATTTTAATTAAAAGGATTTAAGCAGTCTAAAAGTTATAATATCTGCCACTTTTCTGAACACTCTTTTTGTGTTTATTTATACTCATTTTATTTATTTGATCAAAAATACAGTAAATTGTGAAATATTATTACAATTTAAAATAATTGTTTTTCTTTGCAGCTTTGATCACAGGAATAAATTACATTTAACCTTATTCAAATCAAAAACATTTATTTTCAATTGTAATAATATTCCACAATATTACTGTTGACTGCATTTTTAATCAAACAAATGAAGCCTTCTTTCAGAAACATTTAAAAAAAAAAATGTATTACAAACTTTTGATCGGCAGTGTATGTTTCCCTCCTTGATGTCATTAAATGAAGATTAAAATGTTGAGATGATACTAATGAATGTCCTGACAGCTGGAGAGCAGTCAGTGATAAAGTTTGACAGCGAGAACAACAGAGAATATTAGATGTTCGGCTCTTTTGAACCCTCGTTTTCTGCCTGTTATTCCTTCATTCGGCCTGTGTTGTGTGACTGACTGACTCTTTTGTCATTGATACATTGTAAATCAGTACATTTTGGAGGGAAACCGATAGCACATCTGTGACACACACACACACACACACTGCGCCCTTAGGGTCAAACCCCTGTCTGACCAGACACAACAGTGTGTGTGTGTGTTTATAAGGGTGTGTTTTGTGTTTCTGACTCGACAAGAAGTTCCCTCCAAAATGTCTATTCTCATACATCGGCCCAGCCGCCTCCCTCAGGGACTAAACACACACACACACACACACACACACACACACACACACACACACACACACACACACACACACACACACACACACACACACACACACACACACCTCCTTTAGACGAGTGTGTGTGTGTTTAGCCTCACAGGGGCTCACCACTGCAGACACAGCGGGGGAGAGATGCTACCGCCACTCTTTCTGAAAACACCTCTGAAAAGATTGCAAACTGAAAGAGAGCTTCTTTTGTCACATTTACAATGTACAAGAGTGGAAGCTCAATTGACCTGACTAGCTTGTGTTGTGTGGATCGTTTGCTATAAACAGCTGATACACAAATAAATCAGGAAGTGTATTGAAATGATGTCCTGACCAGGTCTAGAAGGTTTTTTTTATTATTAACGGAAACGTAGATCCGCCTTGATCACCCCAATCACGAATCATGTTCTTGCTCAACCAACTAACACAGCTGAAGTTGACATGCATTAGTTTTAAAATGCACGCACAATCCTATTATAATTGCATAGATATATTCATGTTGTCAAATATTTGGAATAATTAACATTTATGCTCACCAAGGCTGCATTTATTTGATTACTCCAGTCTTCAGTGTCACATGATCCTTCAGAAATTATTCTAATATGCTGAGTATATATGCTGTATAATGCTATACTGTATATATATATATATAAAGATATATATATATATCAACTACTTATTTAAACTGTGTTTTAACTTTAAAACATCACTTGTCTTGAAAAGGTCTTGGCACTTGTTGTGAATGTTCTTATTGGTTCTCAAGCTTTAGCTTTAGAAATTGAGGTGTTACCAATTATTAATTATCTGTGTGCAGATGCATCAAACCCCTTAAGTTAAGAAATCCTTATATTGTGTATTGTGACTAAGGGTATTAAATGAAGGGGTTTGTTGCATCCGGCTGCTGATTAATTGTCACTTTTACAATATATACATAATTGTGTTTAGTTCTTTCGTTATTCAGGAACTTCACGTCAGTGTTTTTGTTTCTGGTTTCTTTAAAACACTAATAGTAGAGGTTTTCTCAAGAACAAGAGAATAAATATTCCTTAAGGAACTGGAAAGTGACATTAGAATGTGAAACATCTATAGTTCTAATTGGAACCTTTGAGTTTAAGAGTGTGTCATTTAATTTCATCCCACTCTCTCTCTCTCTCTCTCTCTCTCTCTCTCTCTCTCTCTCTCTCTCTCTCTCTCTCTCTCTCTCTCTCTCTCTCTCTGTATGTGTGTGTGTGTGTGTTGGGGATGGGCTCATGTTTTAGAGGGAATTCCCTTCCCTCCTTATTGTGAATGAATCCTGCTATCTTTGTGTTCATGTGTGTGTTTATGTGTGTGTGAGGTATAATTATACTAACACAGTGTTATTTAATTCTAATATTGTTCTAATTATATGATTGCATGCATGTGTTGGGGAATTTTTTTTTCATTGTGCATTCATTTTTTTAATGTTGCTTAAAAAAAAAAAAAAAAAAAGTTCTGTAAATGATTAGTTGTAGGTATTTTCACACATCAATTTTAATCCTCAGGGTCTAGGGTTTGTTCAAATCTCTAACCCTAATTGTGAGCACTAATAAAAGGGATGCTTGTCTTAGCAAGCTTCACTAATAAACCAACGTGAGCGCTCGATCAGTGTGACTGAAAGCGTCTCCCCAGGGCAGGGAGTTTTTATACTCCTCCTTAAACAGGAAACATTAATTAGAGGGTGTGTGTGACCTTTGACTCCACAGCTGAGGGCAAAAGTGACCCCTCGCTAGTACAGGAAGGAAAAACTCATGCCAGAACACTCACAAAAACACACATGACATGACTGAGAGCTGGATGCATTTTAACACACTGTCCTTCAGTCAATGGAGATTGAAGTGAATTAACACTTTGATTTGATGAAACACTCTGATACTTGAATGAGTGTCAATGAATGAGCCGTTCGTCACATTCTGTCAGGCTGCCAAAGCGCGCGCACACACACACACACACACACACACACACACACACACACACACACACACACACACACACACACAGTCTTTTGTGTGTCGTGCTCAGTGAAGTGGCACCTCTTGTTGAGATTAGCAGGATTACCTGAAACTGTGCCAAACGGACAGAAACAGACTTTTCTCTTTCCTTCCTCCAGTTTTCAAGGAAACAGACTGTGTGCAAAAGTTCAAAAGTATGAATACAGCAGGGTTTGGGAGCTTATTGTGTGTGGTTTTACTTAGCTATACTTGGGGCAGTGTTGGGGAAAGTTAGTTTTAAAAGTAATGCGTTACAATAGTTTGCGTTACTCCCTAAAAAAGTAACTAATTGCGTAGTTACTTTTTATGGAAAGTAATCTGTTAAGTTACTTTTGTGTTGCTTTTTCCTCTTCTGGGCTATGCATTCTTGTTAAGTTTGTTTTTTAATAGCAACAATCAAAAAAGTTACATTTTTGTCAAATGTAAAGGCCCTTTTACACTAAAAGTGAACTGAATAAGCCTCAGGCTGAAGGAAATGCAAATTCACAAAGTTCAACACTCTTCAGCAATAAAAACTAAAAATGAAACACAAATGTGATGTTTAACTAAAGTCACTTTTGCTTATTCGTATGGTTGAATTGGATCATCGAAGGTCAGCAGCAAAGACATTGCTTAATAAAGTGAGATTAAATACATAAAGTATATTTGTGTAATTTAACATTTAATTTTTGCAGGTTTGCATAATATTCTGATTTTGCAATGTTTTGCTATATAAGTTTTTGAAATATCATGTGCTTTTGTTATTTTTTATTAGTTTTTTTTAAACATGTCTATTGCTTCATCTTATTAAAAACTTATTTCAGTTAGTTGCCAGTTAGTTCTAACTTTCATTTACATTTTTCCATCTAAAATGTATATTTATTTCAATTACAGAACATGATTTTCAATATTTTTTAGTTTTAGTTAGAAAGTGTTAATTACCTAAACAACAGCTTGCCAAGTGTTGAGATGATTTAGATTACATTAAGAGAGATGTAATGTGTGTATGTGAATATCCATCATGGTGATGTTATAAATGTCTACTGTGTCAGTTCTTTTACTTGATTCTGCAAATCTGGAATTGAGGTCTTGGCGTTTTGGGGGATTTGCCGTGGGGATTGAACATCACAGCTGTGCAGATCACAATGACAGTGCGTGTCTATGTTTATGTGTGTGTTTGCTTATGGGATCAGAGTCTTAATCCCACTGCTGAACTGGACACACATGATAATTGTTTTGTGCACAGAATCTTAATGTGATCTATAGAGATGTGATTATAGAAATGCCATCTATTAAGTTTCTTTTCTTAAAGTGAAATGTGAATACATCATCCAGAATGCTCAATTTTTCTAAAAGTCTTTTCAAAGGACTGAAGGATTGGAGATTTGGTTATGGTTTTTGACATTGATACTCTACCATAAACCACATTTTGCTCTTTGTCTTTCAGATCTGGAGCCAGTGTAAATGAAAGGAGAAGCCTGGAGTCCATTGAATCTTTTGAAAACCCTTTCGGACATCCAGGATGATTGGATTGGGTTAACTTACGTCCCAGGCTTTTTTTTTACTTCTCTCATTTAAACAGTTCAGACTGATTAAAACAGCCTTGGGAATTAATTTCTACCATGCCTTCATATTTTTGCTACTTTTCAAACTAAGTGATTTACATCAATAGACTAGTATACACAGTAGCCTATCTTTTAGTTGTGGCATCAACCATCACAACCATCACTGTAAGTAAACAATTTACAGTTTTAATCAATACATGTGTGTATTTAGATACATTAATAGTTTAAATCATAACTAGTAATTAGTCGTAGAAAAGACGAATGAGTATTTTTAATATTCTCCTCTCAGAACCTGTTCAACACAGTAGCCTACATAAGTGCTGGAAATGTTCTTTGGAATAATTGACTAAATACGACACAATTGCCCTGTGGTGAATTTCTATAGTTTGTAGACAAATAAAGTAAACTATTGAGAGTGTGAAAAGTGTATTTTAAGAGATTTTTTCCCCCTAAAAGGCCGCCGGAAACGATCGTTGTACTGTTGGTGGGTGAGCGCAGGTATATATCTGCAGCGCCCTCTACAGCACTGTGGGGGATAACCAGGTGACTGAAAAATAAAACATGAAAAAGACATAAACAATGCGTTGAACACCCAATATCGAATACCTGAAAATCCTCAAGTTTCAGAAATGTGCTTCTAATGGTTGTCATCTCGTGTGGCTACAAATTAATGCTATAACTTCACTGTATGAAACGCGATTGATATGTGATATTGGAAACTTGGATTTTTTTTTTTAAATGTAGCCTACAATCGCATAGAGTCACGCAGAGGCGTGTATATATATATTTAAAGTTATATATACTGTTGTAGCGTATGATTAAACTGTTTCATATGTGATACTTTCAGAAAATACATCTAAAACATGACGGGTTATTTGAGTTTTGGCAAATGCTGGACCGCTTCACTTCATGTGCACTAGAGGACGCGATTGAGCTTTATTGTTCACAACCTGCATCAGGTAAGCAAGAGTGATTAATATTTACCTCAGGAATGTTGTAAAGACGAATTATTATTATTCAGGGCTACTAAACAATACCATTAAAACCAAAGGGGAAAACATTAGGCTGATAAAATGTTGTTGTACCATCTTTTACATGTATTTTACATGTTAAATGTTCAGAAAATGAGTTTATGTTGTAGTAGGCTATAGAATAGATCTACGCTATCTTATGTATTGCTATATTTATATATTTTATCCATATTTTCTGTCTTATTTAATGAAGAAGATGCCACAGCATTACGCTTTACTATGAAAGGTCCTTCTGTTCTATTCCAGATTATATTGTTCTCTGTTGTTGTAGGTTTTTTTTTTTCAATTGGTTGACGATTCTTTGTAATTGAAATGTATTTATAGAGAATTTTAGTTTTTTTTAGCGAAAATAATCTAATTAGGTTTGTTTTATCAATTTAAAACCACAAGAAAAGTTATGATTTATTTATTTATTATAATTTATTATTCTTTAGATTTTTTTAAAGCCGGTTTAAAGTCTGCTGTATTATATTTACAATGTTTAAAATGAGAATTTTTTTTTTTTAAATTAACAATTTGTCTTGGCAGCTGTCAAATCAGTTTTAGTTATTTTACATCTGCTGTAGTTAATAATTGTTCTAAAGTTAAACATAATTGAGACATTAATCTTAACTGACTTTATTAAAATAAAAGTAAGAAAGTTTTTACTGATGCCAGATTCATAATAATAATAATAATTATAATCATGGATGGCGTCTGTGTTTCACCTCTCTGTGGTGCGCAGCTGCACTTTGACTCTTGTGTTTGTGGCAGGTGACCTTTCAGGTGCATGTGTCGGGTCGTGTCGGGTGTGTGTGTGATGCTCGTCCCTGAAGCTTTGACCTTTCGGTGTGGAGGAGCTTCGGCTCAGGTACGGCTCACAGTCAGAGTTCACCTTTATCACAGCAGAGCAACACGTCACGACCAATACTGTAAACCTGTGAGCACCGTATCACCACGCATTAGCTCAAGCCGCTTTACCCCACATCCAGAGCCCTCCTAACCCAAACATTAACCTCTTTCACATAATCTGTCCATCACTATATATCCTGCGTGTCTGGCAGTCACACTGTTTACCGCACCTCACCTAAATCTTTTCCTCCACCGCTGTCTTACAACACAGAAAACTCACACAAGCACTAATATAATTTGAAATATTTATTGCAGGATGTTTTATGTACAGATTTGTAAGCATCTTAAATGAACACTTAATGCACACTGATGAAACAATAATGTGAGATTTGCAGTATCGTCCGTGTGACAGTGAAACAATCATCTCTTTAGATTATCTTATTTAAAATGTTGATTATTTACAGAAGACAAGAAGTCTTAAAACACATTACGTCCTAGAAAAATAATGGCAGAACTGAGTAATAAAATGCTAAATAAATAAATAAATAAAATATGTGCCAAATATGTCAAAAAAAAAAAAAAAAAAAAATTACAAATAAATACATTAAATACAGTTGTAGTTTCTTGACCCTTAGTAATTTTCGTCCTGTAGCTGGACTTACTTGGCACAATAATCATTAAGTCAGTGCATGTACTTTGTCCTTCTCCATCAGCTCTTTTTGGCATAAGGTGCTTGATTTTGTCTTCGCTTTACTTGATATTTCATATCAGACTATTTCATAATCATTTCTACCGTTTATTTTGTATATGGTATAGCGTTTTATATCGCATGTTAATATTACAGTGTACTTATTATATACACTACTGTTCAAAAGTTTGGAGTAGGTCAGATTTTGTGAGTCTCTTCTGCTCACCAAGGCTGCATTTATTTGATCAAAAATACAGTAAAAATGCTAAAATATTTTTACAATTTAAAATGTGTTATCTACTGTAAAATATTTTAAAATTTAATTTATTCCTGTGATCAAAGCTGAATTTTCAGCATCATTACTCCAGTCTTCAGTGTCACATGATCCTTCAGAAATCATTCTAATATGATGATTTGATGCTCAAGAAACATTCCTGATTATTATCAATGTTGAAAACAATTTTTGTGGAAACTGTGACACATTTTTTCAGGACTCTTTGATTAATAGAAAGTTCAAAAGAGCATTTATTTGTTATAGAATCTTTTGTAACATTATAAATGCCTTGAATGTCATTTTTGATCAATTTAATGCATCCTTGCTGAATAAAAGTATTAATTTCTTTCAACAACCACAACAACAAAAAAAATCTCCCTAACCCCCAACGTTTGAATGCATAAGGCTTCACAATAGAAGCCTTTAGATCAAATAGTTTTACGATCAGAAGAAACATGTCAGTCAATTGATGTTCTGCAAGTTCATGTTTGTCCTCCTGTTGATGTTCGCTACACCATCGTGTCGGTGGTTGTTAAGGGGCTGGTTGGACACAGCGTGTCCAGATGTTGAATGGACGGCGGTCTGTTAGGTGTTTTGGAGCAGAGAAGGACACTTGAGTCGGCTTCACACTTGGTAGTTCTGCTGTGCCACAGGGCTTCGGCCGTCCCGGCCCGTAAGGCCATCCCACCGTCGGACAGCACCTCCGTCTTCACCACGGGATTCAGCTTCATCAGCGCGTCCAGAGAGCACTTCTGCCTTTCTTTAAAACTGCTTCCTCGTTCCTCCGTGTCTCTGTCGTCTTTATCTTCCTCCTCCTCCTCTTCCTCCTCGCTCTCTGAGCAGTTTTCATCTCCTGTGTCTCCTAAAACGCCTCTGTTTGGGATTCCCACAGTTTTTTTTTTGAGGGACAGATCGAGCGGGCCTTCGTTGGTGCGAGCCGTGCGCTCGAGCGCCTGCTGGATGTGCGACAGCTCGGAGCGGATCTTCCCCAGGTGAGCCCACAGGTGGCACTGCTCGGGCAGCGAGGTGACGCGCTGCTCTGTGTTCTGGTACTGCTGGAGTAACGTGGAGAAATCCTGCAGGAGAGCAGCTGCCGGGTCCACGTCTCTCTCCATCCCTCTCTGTCTCGCCTCCAGATGCTCAGACATGTGCAGCGGGGACGACGCGTCACTGCGGGGGCTGCGGAAACACAGTTTTGTTGAATCTAAATAACATTCATCAAGGCTGTCCTGAGTGTGTAATGCATAGACAGAAGGAATACGCATACCAGATGTAATGCATCTGTGTATATATTTATCTTTATTTACAGTGTTGCCATTATCTTTAAAATCCTTGCCAAGCATCATAGAATGGATATTTTTAGCTTATTTTAAGGTTTTGGTTTTTGCTCTTAAGGTTTTTGATAGCTTTGATTAGGTCTGAGAACTGTGTTGTGTGTTTTTCTTGGTGTCATGTTTTGATATTATTTTATGTTTCTCTGTATTTTAGAGTTATTTACTATTTATGGACAGCACTTTGGTCCATTCTAATGGTTTTGAGTTTGAAAAGTTGTGTTGAGTTGAGTTTACTTATGTTTATTATTACTTGCGTAACTTATTTTGATAAGTTATACAAAGTCAGTTTAATGTAATTTAAGTTGAAATGACTTAAACATCCAAGTTGATTGTACTTAAATTTAAAGTCCCACTGTAGTCAATAATTTTGTCCCTTAACTCTGATCAGGATCACTTAGGCCTCAAATCTTTTCATTTTTAGGGTTCTTGTCTTACCTGTTATATTATTTTATGTTTCTCTGTATTTTAGAGTTATTTACTATTTATGGACAGCACTTTGGTCCATTCTAATGGTTTTGAGTTTGAAAAGTTGAGTTGAGTTGAGTTTACTTATTTTTATTATTACACAACAGGCTTCATAGGCCTCAAATCTTTTCATTTGTAGGGTTCTTGTCTTACCTGTTGTGTATAGACATCCTGCTGGACACCAGGGAGGCGATGGATGTAGATTTGTGAGTGTTTTTCAGAGAGTCGAGGGCAAACTCAAGTGCAGGTTTCTTCTCTCCAGGTGCACCATGGGAGTCTAGTGATGCTGCTGATCTCTTCAGACTTTGCTCTCTGATGAAGGAAGCGTCTTGCTGCCAGCCTGTCTTCCCTTCCCTCGGTCGTATCCTCTCCTTTACGGCGTGGCTCGGCTCCGGGGAGGAGCACATGGGAGACGGCCAGGCTGCGGGCGAGGTCTGGCTGGGCCGCAGGGCCGGGACCTTCCACAGGTTTAGTTTAGGAGGATACGAAGGTGGCGGAAGGCTTACGGCGGGTGGTTTGATGAGTTTACTCGTCTCGGAGGACGTAGAAGAGGGTGTCGCACCAAAGGTGTGCTCGCAGAGGAACGGATAATACAGGTGAGGAGGGAGTAAAGGACGCTCTGAGTGTCTTTGCGCGTGTGCGAGCTGCGCGGTTGATGCTAAGAAGGGCATTTGTGCGTTTGCGCTCGCTGTCGTAAGGGCCGGGTTTAGGTATGAAAGGAGTCCAGGAGCCAGTGGGTATCCAACGCCAAGCAAAGACAGGTTGAAACCTGTTGTATCGGGGCATTCAAGTTGACCCGTTGACGCCGGTGGAGGGTAACAGGGCAAAGAAGACGCCACCGGGTCCGATTTGGGCTTTGCTCCAGAAGTCTGATTGCTAAGGATTCGCCATTGCTCTGAAAGCAACGCCGCCGATCCCGACAGACACGTTTTCGACAGCCTATAATGCCTCAGTTTCGACTCCACCTCGACTGAGCGCGCTCGTAAAAGTTGCTCCTCGAGCGAGAACACATCGGACATCACGAGTTCGGCTTCTTGCTTTGATCGTTTGCTCCCTCGGGAACACGTTTCCGCCGGTTCGGGACTCATAACCGCTGAGCCGCTTGTCTCCATTGCCTCGTCGTCTTTCTCCGCTTCTCTTTCCGATTCCCTTTTCTCAGCCTCGTCGACCTCCAGACTCGCCGCCGAATGCGAGGGCTCGTCCGACATCGAGGCCTGTTCGGCATGAGCCTTGGCGGGGCTACGGGAGCGAACGCCCCCCTGCTGGAGCCGGAGCTGCTCTTTTTTATACGGCCAGTCGGACTCGATGAGCAACGACAGGGAGTTTTTGCACAGGCTGTACTTCATGTGGTTGTACAGATGGGATTTCTCCATGCACGTGAACGGGCACTGGAAGCATTTGTAGTTGTAGGGTTTGCCCCACGGCCGCGGGATGTAGTGAGGCTTTTTGGGCTTGCGTTCCTTGTGTTTACAGCCCACCTTACAGTCGTCCTTCGACATGGCGCGCGATCAAAATCAGTCCCAGATATGAAAACAGGTTTCTCTCAAAGCTAAATTTCTGAGGAGCTTGTGTGTTTGTTTACGTGTGCGTTTGAGGACAGGCTTGCATTGAGTGTGTGTTTGTAGGATGAATTGTGTGTGAACTGTAAACTTGTGTTTGGTCAGGACTGGGACGCAGGAACGCAGCCATCAGATTTCAGCTGTTGAGAAAATCAAGAAAATATATGATTAAACTTTTGATAATAAGATATTATTACTTTATTAATTATTACTTAAATATTTTAAATTATTATATTTAATAGTCTAGAATATTATAAAGCAAATATTATAATTTAATAATATTTTAAATAATTAGTTTTAATTATTCAGATCATTATAAAAACAAAATATTATTACTTTAATAATTTAATAATATTCTAAATTATTGTATTTAATAATTCTGACTTTTTACAGGTAAACAAAATATTTTAATAATGTAGCAATATTTAAAATTATTATATTTGATATTTTAGAATATTATTAAACAAAGACAACAGAAGAAAAAGAAAAAAATTATTTTAATGATCATAATCAGATTTAAAAGATTGTAAGTTAAAGTCATCGTGAAACTATAGTGTTTGCAACCCATTTTACTTTTGTAATGTGGTACTGGATACTTGGACAGGATTTGAGTTTATTAATTATGAATCGATTGGACATTGAAAAGTGTCTCTGTGTGACAGGTGGTTGAAAAATAAGAAGGTTTGAAGACACCAGAAAAGTAATTTCTGAAGTTTTTACATTTTGATGAAAGCTTGTGTATTGATGAATCGTTCACATTGAGCCCCAGAACGTGTCGTAGGAAAGTAAATAGAGCCAGTTTTGATTACACAGAGACTTTAACAAAGAGAAGAGATGATGAGAGACGTTTTGGTTTCTCAGAACTGCCGAAAGTCCTCTATCTGCCACCTTTCATTACGTCCAGGGTTGCACCAGCGAGGTGTGTGTGTGTGTGTGTTTCTGGAGGGGGCTGCACCTGTGTTCAGTGTAGTATTTACAGCAGGACCCTGAAGGTCAGCTATAGGCACATCCTGACAAAGGGCAGAGGGACCCGTGTGTGTGTGTGTGTGTGTGTGTGTTAATGAGAGATTGGCATCAGGCCCGCGAGGCATCGTTAGCGGAAGAATGTGGGTCAAGGCAGACTGACTGCTCGTTTGCCCACTCTCTCTATCAGTCTGTCCACCACGATCATCTGTCTCTCTCTCTCGTGCGTCTCTCTGTTCCTCCTCATTCCTGCAGTGTGTGTTTGTGTTTGTTTCACACTCTCTTTGTCTTCTACAATCAAAGAAGTTTTAAGGGAATTACTTTAATCCTGCTTTTTGAGTGCATCAAATAAGAGGAAAGTCATTCTTTGAGTTTTATTCCCCCCCCCCCCATAGTATAATTTATTATCATGTCTTAAAATATTCAACTTCACATAATATGCATTAATGCCTTAAAGATTATCTGATCATTGGTTTTCAAATATCATTTGTTAAATAAAAAAAAAAATTTGACATGTAAATATAATAAATTAATTACATTATTATTATATTCCATTTTACTTATTTTAACATTACTTTTTATAGAGCAACTAAAATCTAGATAAATATGCATAAAATACATCAGGTTTCTATTTTTTTTTTTTTTTTTAGATGTTTTAAATATTTTCATTCACAATTAAGAATCAGAAGTCTTTTAACACTCTATAACACTCTATTGCAATTTAATTGCATTGCAGTTTAGTATACTACTGTACAATTCAAAACTATTTAATTAGCAACATTTAATAGTTACATCTACAGTCTTTCAGAAAGAACCAACTTAGACTGTGATGTAATTTAACTAATCATTTTTGTTATTAATAAAAGCATTAAGAATAGGAGATGGTGAAAGCAATTAAATAATGGTGTAATTAAAAGAGAAGCGCATGAGGCTATGATATCTCTCAAATGCCTCTCATAAAAATATTCTTTATTCTTGATTATTTATTTTTTGCTCCTGGCATTTTGCTTTGGGTGGAAAGAGAGAATGAAAAGAGAGGAAAATGAAGCACATTACAGGCAGGAAAGAAAGAGGAGGATGAAATGTCCCGCTGTGAGGCATGAGTTTTGCTGCTCGTATCTCGGGGTGTTGAGACAACGAGAGCCCGAAGTGATTTCGGTTTAAAGAAGACGAGTGGCGAGGAATTTCACCGATCTTTCATCTATTACAGCACTCAAAGAAATAATGAAATCACTTCTGCAACTTTCTGCTGCAATCCGTCTGTCTTTAAATCATGGCTGTGTTTTTCCTGGGAGTTTTGCATGTTAATTTACAGGAACAGTGTGTGTGTGTGTTTTGGTCATATTGCAGTTATGCTCAACCCGTTCTGTGGTTTTAACTGGACATCAAATGCTGCTGTTAGCGTTAATCAATAGAATTATTTTAGAGTTGTTCTCACTGCGGGACATTCTTTGTGGTGTGCATGTGTGTGTCAGTTTTAAGGCCCTCGGGGTTCGGTCGGACGCTGGCCAATGATGCTCGCATGGACACACTCTGATCGCTGTGTGTTAAATATGTATTGTCTCGTTTAAATAGGGACGCTTGCTAAAAGCATCGACATACTGTGGTGGAATCCAAGAACTGAGAACACACACAAACACAGGGCAACAGCGGACAAAACGCATGGATTGATTGAAATGCCAATTGTCTATTTAAGATATATTGGCATGTAATGTATTTGAAAGTTTTTAGAGGATCTTATTTGAAATTAGAGCATTGTTTTGGACGCTCTTCGTGTGAATTATGGTGAGGCACAGCATGTTTGAATAGGTTGAAATGTGTGTGTGTGTGTGTGTCGTACCTCCACAGTGGTTCAGCAGAATGAGTTGCATCATGACACTTGAAGTTTTCTCCATTTGACTCTTTATGCAGAATCTGGAAAATAAACGAGTATCTAAAATTAATCTCAGCTTTGATTTAAGTATTTAGTCTAGATTTAATGTTAAATGACAATCTATCTCGTCACTCTATCTCAAGTATGTGATTGATTACAATAATACGTTTTTATATTGTTAATTATGAATTAAAATTTGTGTTTAAAATATTAAAAATAAATGCAGATCAATTCATTAAAAACAAGGTATTAATTTTGGAATTCTGTATTGTTCTTTAAAGGCCAGGGTGGCCAATTTCATGTATTTATTAACGATGTCAGATAGATTATTATTTATTTCATATATAGAGCCCGGGGCTCTTTGAACATTAACTCGAGTAAATATTTCTACGGGTCTTTTTGTTTTATGTATGGTTGCATACATGCCTATAAAAAGCTGCTATTGAACATATTGCCATTAAACATTAAACATTTACAGCAAAATTTAAACAGAAAGACAAGTATGAAATAGATGAAACAGCAGAATAAAGTCAACAAATATTGTACTTAATTCTATGCATAACATTTGAAACGGATGTGACAACATGCCCCCATATAAATCTGACAATGTGGCCCGACCAAACATTTATGGAAAAAAAAACAACAACTTTTTGCTTAGAATTAACTTCTGAAATACAGATGAACCTGACTTTGTATTCCACATGTAATTTAATTAGACTCAGTTGTTCACAAGAAATATTACAAAAATGAACTATGGAATTTTAGTTTTGCACATTTTACACAATTACTCCATTTTTTTAAACTTTACGTTTGAAACCAACACACAAAACCACTCTTAGATTCTGTAATTGAACTTTTTACTCAAAACCTTATATAGAGATAATGTAAAACACACGCAACAACTATATCCCTGATGTCTATTTTACACATTTAGTAGCATATCATATAGATTACATATTTTCACATTATGTCACATAATATCATCACATACAGCTCCTTTAAAAAAAATAGTGAATCAAGACTTATTTGATTGGCATCTCAGTAGTTCACCTCAGTAAGTGCACAACGCTGCGTTTGAGATGTTCAGAACGGTACAGTAGAACACAGAAAGCTCTTAACTTATGTCATAATAACTTTTATCTGTAGATAACGGCTTGACTTACCTGCTGTGCGTCTGTGTCATGTTGTGTTCCAGAGGCGGCCGCTGATGTGCGTTCGGTGTTTTATGAGGGGAGAGAGATGCATGCGCACACACACACACACACATGGATGAACAAGAGAGAGAGGCAGATATATATATTCTCTAGGAGGGATGCCTTGGGGCAGTACAATCAGGCACAGGCCCCTCCTGCCTCCCCTGCTATTGGCACAAGCTCAAGTGGGTCCAAATGAGGAAACCTGCCCGCTTCAGTCCATTAAGGAGAAGGCGAGACACTTCGGGCTCGCTGTGGCGGGACGGTTTACTTAATTGGGCCGCAGTGCAATTTAAAGTCACTGGTGGAAACTTTAGCAGCCGTAACGCAGCTCTCAGTTTCAGTTTAGTGTGTTTTATTGCCATAACAAGAACTGTTCATTTGTATTGGCAAAAGCAGTGCAAAAAAAGTTTTAATAAACTTTAAAATTAATATAATACACATTTTTAATTAAATATTATATTGGAAAAAGCAGTGCAAAACGTGTTTTTTTTTTTATTTTTTTTTTTTTAAATAAAACTATTTAAATGTAAAAGAATACATTAAATTAGAAATTGTAATGTATACATTGTATAATAAGCATTTTACATAAGCATAATACATTAAAAAAAAAATAAAAAAAAAAAAATATATATATATATATATATATATATATATTATATTGGCAAAGTAGTCCTAAAAGGTTATTAAAATATAGCCATATTTAAATTAAAATAAAACATTACATTAAATAAAATATTGTATGCCAAAAGCAGTGCAAAAAAGGTTTTATCAATTAAAATAAGACTATATTTAAATAAAAATGTAAATAAAATATTGTATGCCAAAAGCAGTGCAAAAAAGGTTTTAACAATTAAAATTAGACTATATTTAAATAAAAATGTAAATAAAATATTGTATGCCAAAAGCAGTGCAAAAAAATGTTTTAATACCAATTAAAATGAAACCATATTTAAAGATATAGTAACATTTAATTAAATGACTTACTTTAAAATTAAATTAAATAAATATTTAATAAAAAAATAATAATGCTGATTTATAAATAATAATCAACTATTAACAACTTGCAAATTTAACAGCAATACAGAGAAATTGCAACATTTAAAGCGATTGTTCATTTAAAAAAAAAAAAATTCTGTCATTGACTTTTATTCTAAGGCAGAATAAATTTATGACAAATTATGTCCTTTTTTGTGCCACAGGAAAAAGAAAATCACACGGGTTTGGATCGACATGAATGTGAGTAAATGACTGATTTTTGAGTGAGCTATTTCTTCATTTGAGCAGGAGTGAAATGTAATGTCTCCATCAGAAACATTACTTTATGGACTTCTCTCTGTCTCTAACTCTCTCTCTCTCTGCGTTTGCGGTTTGACCCAGTTTTTGTCTGTAGACGAGCATAAAGCTGCAGAATCAAGTTTTAATGTGCATTGCTAACAGTGCATGACAGATCTGTAAATAAAGGCCAGGCACCATCAATCATTAATTACATATATGCGGTTTGGAGGGAGAAAGCTTGAAGGTAGCTATGAAAATAAGCTTTCTGAATAACCTAAAAGATTTGAGATGTTTCAGTATTGTTCTCATCAGTGTTTCTGCGGTCTTGTCCATCTGTGGTTCTCAAGCGTAATGCAGTGGTTTCTCTCCACAACCTACATAATTTAATATCTTTAACGCAAACTAGCCACAAAATTCACTCACGACTGCAATAGTTAAAAACGACATCTCTGTGAGGAGTTAATGTTTGTCTCTGAGGAAACAGAGATGATGTTTGATCTAGAGTACAGTTGTCAGATAACTTGATGTAAATGACACAGTTTCGTTAAATTCTTTTATCAAGTCATTTTTTGGTAACATTTATTCAAAATGTAGTGTAAAAAATTTAAAAGTTTATTTATCATTTTTTTAAGCTCACATGTATTAGCATATGGCATTTAAAAAAAGTGAGTATGCAATTGAAAGTTTAAGGCTGCTTATTTTGTTTTACACTATTTTTACACTAAGGTGTCCTTGTTACAGTGTAATTATACATTGAAGTGTAATAATAATTAACAACATGTACTTACTATAGGGTAACGGTTAGGATTAGGGTTTGGTTTAGGGTTAGTTGCATGTAATTATACATAATTTACTGTTTTTAATATACAATATGTAACTGTGTATCAAAGTAAAATAAAGTGTAAATTTATTTGAGAAGCAGAATTGCATAATATATTTAGACTTGTTGTCAGAGAGTATCTTGAATTGAATTAAAATAATTCATTAACAATTTAAATTAAATTACATATGCAAAATGTTTTGTCACAAGATTATGCTGTTAAGTCACATTTATTTATATAGCACTTTATATTGTTTCAAAGCAGCTTCACATTAATAAACAGGAGAACAACATCTCAATTAATGCTGGATATTATACACAATTGTTTTGAGGATCTTTGGTTACTCTTTATTTGAAGGTGTCCTTGTTACAGTGTAATTATACATTTAAATACTGAGGAATATTAACTAACTACATAGGGTTAGGGTTTAATAGCATGTAGTTATGCATGATTTATAGTTATTACTACACGTAACGTGTAACAAGGACACTTTAAAAATAAAGTGTCATCGGATCCTTTTTACGAAAACGACTTAAAAGACTTATTTTGATAAAGAAAACTCATTATTTGCGTTGTGCACAATGGAAGTCCGCCATGTTTCGGGTCTGTTAAATACATGATTTAATGGGGAATTAGCTAATGTCATCACATCACCGAAGGATCCCAGTGACCGATATGTGTCACGCGTTCAGACAGAGAGAGAGCGATGGTTTGTGAGTGTTTATGAGCACAGGTCCTTTGAGAAATGTCAGTGTGTTTGTAGGGGGGGTTGAGCCGCTCCTGGAGGATCAGGCGTGCTGTCAGACACACGAGAGGAGATGAACTGTGACAGCGTGATCCGTAGGGCTTAACCATCTGTGGAAACAGAGAGAGGGGGCGACTGAAGAAACTTACTAGTTATAGGTGAAAGCCGGAAACCCTGCTTCTGTTACGGGCAAAATGTAGGGCTTTTACGAGGAGTAATTCATTCAAAAGTGACATTTCTGTCGTTGACTCACCGTCACGTTTCGTCATTTAACAAACATAAAAAGCATTATATGACCCGTACACCATAAGTCATGTAATATATTTGAGTGAGGAACTGACCCAAATTTAAGTCTGTGAGATTTTCTTGGTATTTTTGTTTTGTTTTCTACGGAGCGCCTAAAGGGACATGATGAATAAAAAATATATGTAAATTTTGTCTGTGCTTTTTGCGCTCCCTCGCAAAAAATGTTCGCGTTCTGCCGATAAACTTTGCCTTCCCTTGCAAAGAGCTCAAAAGGTTTCACGAAGTTTCTCGGATTAACGCACAACGTTTTGCGAGCGAAAGCAAAGTTTCTCGTGGGAAAGCAAAAGCATTGACTTTTTCCCCACCAATGTCCCTTTAGGGGCTCTGTACTTTTCCACTATAAATATCTAGTAATTCTTAAATCAAGATACGTTTAATTGAGAAGGAAAATTACTTAAGATCTTAGGTCTTGCTTTCTGAAACAAGTTTATGCTTAAAACTGTCAGTGGGGAAAGAAAAATACATTTTTCCCCATATAAAATTTCCCTTTGAATTATGTTAATTTTTCTAACCCCACTGACAGATATATTGTTTCTTTTTTTAATCATAAACTCACTTAGTTTTGATACATTTTTAATTTTAAACAAGATGTGCTATCTTAAGTCATTTTGCTTCTTAAGTGTTACCTTTCACATGTGTAATATGGCTGTTTGTGAAAGTAAAAGTTTCTGTAGCTGAGACTAGAAGAATTTGGTTTGTGTTGAAATTCAGATATGCTAATGTAGGTTAAGCAGAAGACCAATCACAACAGACTGGGCCATCTGACCAATCAGAGCAGAGTCTCAGTCAGGAGGGGTTTAGAGAGACCGAATCCTTTATTGAACAGTTTCAGACACTGTGAGAAAATGAAAGTGCTTTTTGACCTTGGATGCATGTAAACCTATTGTAGGAGACTCCAAAACAAAATTAGGATGTTTTATATTTGTTTTACGACAAATATTGCTTTCCTTGACATTACAACTAAGGAAATCATTTTTCGCAGTGCATGACTTTAGTGGACTTGTTCATGATTTGCATGGACTATCTGAGAAAAATAAACCCTAATCACACATTAATCTCCTCTGGAGTTTCAGAAGAAATGTCTCAATCTGTGCTCAGAATTGTCAAGATAAGTTTGCAAAGTTCGAGATCGCAATATTAACTATAATTGCTATAACTATAACTGATCTGAGCTGCCATCCACATTCATTTGATAGCTTTTGTAAGTCTCATTTGTGTCTTTTTATTTCTCCTAATGAACGAAGTATATAAATGAAACGCACAAAGTCTTTTGAGCAATGAAAGAGCATCCTCTGAGCACTGGAAGAGTTCCTTGGGCACTTTTTTCCACATTATTTTCAACCGCTCACTGATTCAGTGTGTGTGTGTGTGTGTACCTGAAGATAATGAACTGTATTTGTGTGTGTGTGTGTGTGTGTGAACCTGAAGATGAAGTAGAGATTGTGTGTCCGTATGTTCAGGCATCTGTGAGCATGACAGCTCAACTTCATTATGAGTCAGAGAGAGCAACCTTAGGCCAACACACACACACAAACACACACACACACACATGCTGCTGGGTCAATACAGCGATCCAGCTGTGCAGTAATACATTTTCACAGGGTATATCATTACTTTAATATCAACACATTTATCAAAGAAGATTACACACATACACACTCTTCCAACGGTCCTTAACTCGGTGAATGCTTTATAATGATAAGAAAATGTAATAATAATTCTAATAATTCTATCTGTATTTATGTTGGGTGAGATAAAAAGACAAGTTATATTAAAACTACATTAGTAATTGTAATGAGATACAACCGTAAGCCACATTGTTTGAACACACTGATTACTAAAACATATCTTTTCTAGTTTTAATAAAAATATCAGGACAATAAGTTTGGTCTGTTAAAAATAAAAATAAAAAGAGTTTTTTAATGTAAGAAGTCTCTTCTGCTCATCAAGGCTGCATTTATTTGATCAAAAATACAGTAAAACAGCAATATTGTGAAATATTATTACAATTTAAAAGAATATTTTCTATTGTAATATATGTTAAACTGTAATTTATTCCTGTGATCAAAACTATATTTTCAGCATCATTACTCCAGTCTTCAGTGTCACATGATCCTTCAGAAATCATTCTAATATGATGATTTGATGCTCAAGAAACATTTATTATTATCAATGTGCTGCTTCATATTTTTTGTGGAAACAACGATACATTGTATTCAGGATTATTTGATGAATAGAAAGTTAAAAAAACAGCATTTATTTAAATTTAAATATTTTGTAGCACATATAAATGTCTTCACTATAATTTTTAGTCTATTTAATGCATATTTGCTGAATAAAAGTATTAATTTCATTCAAAATTAAACCTTTAAATGGTACTGTGTATTAATTAATAATTCAGGTCTTATCCAACTTTCCGTGTATGTTCATTGCATGTCTTGTGTTTTTCCCAATACATTTTTCACCATTTGCCTGTAAAATGTTCATGAAGTTTGTGAATGTTCATACATATTAGATCACAGATTTAATGCATTTTAATGTTTGTGTGTGTGTGTGCGCGCGCGTGACTAAGCGCGCGGCTGAAGTGTTTCTGAGACGGCCTGTTTTTGGCCCTGTGGTGTTGGACGCTAACAGCGGCACTCTTAGCTAATGCTGTGAGGCACATTAAGAAAACTCATATCGCTCTCAGCAAATATCAATTATTCAACTAACCCTTCTTTCTTCCTTTCTCTCTCCCTCTCCTTTCTTTGCATCTTACTCTGTTTCTTTCCTTTTATCCATCCATGCCTTTTCTTTTAATCAATAATAGAATAACGAAGATTTTCTTTAACCAATTAGATTGTTATTAATTCGCTTTTGTTGATATTTAAAATTTGTTACATTCACACTGTGAATTTCGAACATCATTTTTACAGCTTTGAAGGACAGAAACTGAACCGTAGGGGCGGTTCCAACCAGAATTTTTTAATTACACCTGAGTGTTTTTTCATTCTGTACAAAACAAAAGTAAACACTATAATCTCTTCAGGAGGGTCCCTTGATGATGGGCACTTTATCACTGGAGTATGTCATTTCTGTCCATGCATGAGGACTCACTGTCCAGTGATCATAATCAGCAAAAGTGTGTCCCTCAAGTGGCCATTGTAAGCACACTTCACTAACAGTAAAAGGGCCTGTTATCAAGGGATTCAGTTGTTGTTGTTATTTTCGTTTGGAGCAACCATTCAGGTACCATCCTCTTCCTCTAGTGGCCTTTAAGGGAGGTTATTTTGGCCACAATTAGGTCCCTTAAAAGGGAGCATAATGATAGTTTGCATCAGTTTGTGCAAGGATGCTTTAAAATGCTGTCTAGGTTGGCAGCGCCCTACGTGTGCCAGTTTGATGTGTTTTTGTGCTAAGGTGCATCTAAAACTGAGTTTAGGTGCATTTTAAACAGACTGTTAAAGGGGTGGTATAATGCCCTTTTCACAAGATGTAAAATAAGTCTCTTATTTTATACTATATACACACCAGAGTGTGTGTGTGAAATTTTAGCTCAAAATACCCCACAGATATTTTTATATAGCATGTTAAAATTGTCAAAACGCACCGTTTTGTGTGTGTCCCTTTAAATGCAAATGAGCTGCTGCTCCCGGCACAGAGGGCGGAGCTTCAAGAGCTCGTGTCTTTTTACCTCACACACACATGCACTGGAAATTTCAAAAACTTTTAGCCTTTTATGTTCAAATCGGAGTCAGAAAGATGGAGAGACTCAAGAAGAAGTGACAACATGTAGAACAACATTTCTGAATGGTTAGTTGATGAATTTATGAAGCTGATCTTCTAGTCATTGATTAGCATATTCTGTCTTGATAATCTATACATCGTGTTCAGGGGGCGGGGTTTATGTAAATTTTAGGGTTGGTGATGTCACTAACCCGGGAGGAATGTTGTGTAGTCTCTACCAGCCGTTTGTTGTAGTCCTTAAAAAGCGATTTCTTTAAAAGAAAATATCTCCCTTTGCTTTGAACTCTGAGCTTCATAACTTTGCAGATGTTGTTTATGCTTAAACAGCAACATTACACACTAACTGAAGTTAGAAAAGTGAAATCATAATCAACCACCCCTTTAAGTGCTGCTCAGAGGAGGCATGGATGCATTTACATTGCAATTAAAATTGCATAATTTGAGCTATGATTTTTTTTTATATTGAAATATGAAATGATTTTTTAAAATGTGAAATGCTTTAAATATGAAACTAAAGCCACCAATAGGTCATTGAGAACAAGTGAGTCATTGAGTCGTTCATTTATTCAACTGATTCGTTTAAACTGCTGATTCATTCAGGAACAAAGCAAGTGACTGTCTTTAAAGCTACACTGTGTGATATTTTCCCCCATCTAGCGGTGAAATTGTATATGACTACCCAGTGAATATTAGTTTCTGTTCCTTTCAATTTCGAGGGCGTTTTGACTCCTACGGTGGCCGTATTATTCCAAGATTAACATGGCTTCCAGTTCGACTTCTTCCAATTGCGCCTTTAAAACTATCACCTGTGATCCGTCACAGCACAGATTTATGTTACAAGGTAAGCAATACTTTTTCACCATTGACACGAGGAAAAGTAACGCAAGTTATACTAGAGGTCGTTCTGGCGTTATGCACAACCATGCTATGGTTAGACAAGCAACTATAAAACTTTGAATTTACACAAATAGGCTGAATTACCTGTCGAGAAGAAAGCAGGCAACTTCGGCGTCCGTTTTAAAATCTTTGCTCCTCATGAGCTCTTTCCATCTGGGAAAAGTTACTCCAGTATTGACGTTGGTCTTGCTGATTTGCCTGTCGCATTGACGTTTTAATTCTCTCTTTCGCTTCCTTGGCGACTCTGCTACATGTCCTCGAGAATAGGCGTGATCCTCCATCAGCAGTCTTTCAAATCTGCCGGCAGTCGCGAGTAATCTCCCCCTCGCATCCGTCTCTGAGTAACTGAGAGTAAAGCGCGAAAGGCGAAGCTTGAATTTACAGGTATGTCCCTCTTTGGCTAATGTAGTTTCAAGATGGAGGGGCAACATGGTGACCGGCATTCGAACCCCTCACCCGTATGTACTTTCAATGGCAGATTATAAACTTACGAGAATACTTTATTACTTGAAAGAAGTAAATATACATTAATGAGCACATATATTTTTGAAAGAACTAAGTGTTTTTTGCTAAGAATCAACAAAAAAAAAATACACAGTGTAGCTTTAAGAATAGATCGCTGAATCAGTGACTCGATTTGTTCAAATACTTACATTTTTATTCAGTGACGAAACACTGTTGTGTATTTCTTGGAGATGCACAACGGTTTTGCTGTGGCTTTGTTTGCAACTACTTTCACTGGCAAAAACAAATGCAAAGCAAAAACTTGACAATACTGTGTCTGAAATATTACTCACAATATTAACATATATTATTACATAATTTTATTCACATTTACAATCATGCTAATTTGGGAAAGCCTGACTTTTGTTTGGTTTTTGCACAGTAGGTGTCACACTCAATAATGTCAGCTCGCACATTAAAACAACAAGTATTGTTTATTATCATAGACGCTACCATCACACACTTTCTTTCTTCTGCAGTTCACAAGAGAAGATATATATGTTTTTGTCCATACAGTGAAAGTAAGTGGGCCTTAAATGCTGTTTGGACCACCAGCATTCTTCAAAATATCTTCTTTTCTTTTTGTTTCACAGAAGAAAGAAAAGCAGTTTGCTCGGCTCTAGACCATCAGTGTAACTGTTGTCGGTTCAACATGTGAGCTTGAGACGTCTTGTATATGTATGTGAGTAGCATGCAGGAATGAGTGATAGTAGTATGTCCGCTCGACAACTACGAGTGGCATTTGTGTCAGTGTATGTGTGGCCAGGAGCGTTGGAGACACTAGATCTGTAGCTGGTGTGGCGTTAATGTCAGTGTATGCGTTTGTCTGACAGTGATGGGTAACATCTGCTTTCTGCCTCCGTGATTCTGATCTATGAATAACTGACCCCCCTACTTCCTCCGAGACAAACACATGCATATAAACATCAACACACACACACACACAGCCCATATGTGAGAGGATCGGCAGGGCTCTAGGGGTGCTCACCATTGCACCTGTGGGTGTCACCTGACCCAGGCAACAGGAAGACGAAATGAGGGGAAACATCAGCTGCTGCCACCCGCCATCAGGAGAGCTGTCAATCAGCCCACCCTGCAGGGCGAGAGTGTGTGTGTGTGTGTGTGTGTGTGTGTGCGAGAGAGGCAAACAACCTGCAGGGTTCGGCTGTGTGTGAATTCACTGACCTGTAGGGAGTAACTGTGTGTGCGTGTATTCGTAAATGCTTCGACCTTCAGGGACGTCATGTGTGAGTGAGAGTGTGAGTGTGTTCAGTGTGTGTCAGCGGTGCTGGTCCAATACATCCTTGCTTGATGAACGTTCGAAATTCATTTTCAGAGAATGTATATCTCTTGAAAAAAGTTTATATGTCATACCTCGTTTGGCTTTTTTTTTTTTCAATTTGAAATGACGTTTATGCTTAATAAAAGTAAAAAGCAATTTTACATTACATAAAAGTAATTATTAAAATAATTATTAAAAACATATTTTATGAATTTCTTTTATTAGTGTGTGCAGTAAGTGTACCAAGCAAGTAAGTGTACCTTTATATATATATATATATATATATATATATATATATATATATATATATATATATATATATATATATATATATATATATATATATATATATATATATATATATATATATATATATATATACACACACTCACTCTCTTGGATTAATTTTCCTGATCTTATTGCAATGCATTCTGGGTTGGCCTTCTCTTCAGGTTTGTGTGATGGTGCTTTAAAAGTTTATCCTAAACAATGTATTTAAAAAAGTAGAATAATGTTGCCTTTCTTTTGAAAACATCTCAAACATTCAGAAGAATCAACATAAATTTAGGAATTGAGCCATTGCCTTAAAATGATGTTTTCCTATAGTGCAGGTAAAATGTATCTAGTTTTGCAATATATTTAAAATAATAATTTACTGCAAATTGTTTTGTTGTGAGCGTTTGCTCGAGCTTGTCTCTAACTGGTGGTTACAGCGTTCATCTGGGAAAGTTCGTCGCACTCTGAGCTTTCACAGGAGACGAGGGAACGCTCGTATTATCTAGAGTGTATTGTGTGAGTTTTAAAGACACAAAATAAGGAGATGTTGGATAAACGACTGTAAGCGCAGTAGCAGAGAGAATCAGGGCATGGAGACTCGGCAGTGTGTTGATGCGTGAGTTATACAGTGAGACAGAGCCCCTGTGGGTGTGGGGAAGACAAGTCCACGCTTTAGTACACCATATGTTCACCCCTCTCTCCGCCATACATAAACAAGTCAAGAAGCTATAGCTAGAGGGAAGCCATGCTGCAGTATTACTCACTCTCTCTCTCTCTCTCTCTCTCTCTCTCTCTCTCTGTCTGTTACTCTTCGTCTGCGCTTCTCAGTCGGCCTCTCTTCATCTTTTCCCTTTGCTCTTTTTCTGTTTGCCTTTTGCCAGTTTGCAGTCCTGTCCTATACATGCATCTTTCTTACACACTGTATATTCATCAAAAGCTCAGTCAAGTTTGAGATGGCTTTTAGCTTTATCACCTATATGCCATTGTACGGTGGTTTGCACACTTCTCATCCTCATGTTGAGCTGTGGTGCTTGTGCTGGATACACAGGTTTGAGTCCAGCCTGCATTGTGTCCCAACCATCTAGTCCTTGTGCTCTATTCTCTTACATTTACTTTAAAATGTATAAATCTTGATTTTATTCTGTTGCATATGTAATTCTCGGGAAAGGCTGGCAAAAATGGATTTTTTTTTTCCATTTGTTAATGGATTTTTCTATTTTTTATTTTTTTTATTTTGTGTAAGGAAAAAAAATCTCTAAAACATTGATTGTTAGAGAGAAAAGTCTCACTCCCTTAAATATTATGTAAAAAAACAAATGATTTTAAAGGGGGAGGTATCTACCTACCTGTCTGTCCTTCTATCTATCTATCTATCTATCTATCTATCTATCTGTCCTTCTATCTATCTATCTACCTATCTATCTGTCCTTCTATCTATCTATCTATCTATCTATCTATCTATCTATCTATCTATCTATCTATCTATCTATCTATCTATCTACCGATCTATCTATCTATCTATCTATCTATCTATCTATCTATCTATCTATCTATCTGTCCTTCTATCTATCTATCGTCCTTCTATCTATCTATCTACCTATCTATCTATCTGTCCATCTATCTATCTATCTATCTATCTATCTGTCCTTCTATCTATCTATCTATCTATCTATCTATCTATCTATCTATCTATCTATCTATCTATCTATCTATCTATCTATCTATCTATCTATCTATCTATCTATCTGTCTGTCTGTCTGTCTGTCTATCTATCTGTCCTTCTATCTATCTATCTGTCCTTCTATCTATCTATCTGTCCTTCTATCTATCTATCTACCTATCTATCTGTCCTTCTATCTATCTATCTATCTATCTATCTATCTATCTATCTATCTATCTATCTATCTATCTATCTATCTATCTACCGATCTATCTATCTATCTATCTATCTATCTATCTATCTATCTATCTATCTATCTATCTGTCCTATCTATCTGTCCTTCTATCTATCTATCTATCTATCTATCTATCTATCTATCTATCTATCTATCTATCTATCTATCTATCTATCTATCTATCTATCTATCTATCTATCTGTCCTTCTATCTATCTATCGTCCTTCTATCTATCTATCTACCTATCTATCTATCTGTCCATCTATCTATCTATCTATCTATCTATCTATCTATCTATCTATCTATCTATCTATCTATCTATCTATCTATCTATCTATCTGTCCTTCTATCTATCTATCTATCTATCTATCTATCTGTCCTTCTATCTATCTATCTATCTGTCTGTCTGTCTGTCTGTCTGTCTATCTATCTATCTGTCCTTCTATCTATCTGTCCTTCTATCTATCTATCTACTTATCTATCTGTCCTTCTATCTATCTATCTATCTATCTATCTATCTATCTATCTATCTATCTATCTATCTATCTATCTATCTATCTATCTATCTGTCCTTCTGTCTGTCTATCTGTCTGTCTATCTATCTATCCATCATTGTTTCCAGCTGTCTTTATTTCGTGTCGCTCCTCTCATCATAAGCTTGTGCATATGTGTACTCGGAGCGCAGCACTTGCACCTCCACACAAGCTGGCGTCCCGTGACCGTCTGTGTGTGTGACTGGTCCGTTGGCGTGTCACAGGGTTTGAGTGCTATAGGATGTGCCAGACCAATTGACCAAATCACTGATCTTTAAGACTAGCTCTGGGGGTTGTGTTTGGGGGGGGGGGGTGCGGGTGAGTTTCGGGTGGGGGAAGATGAGCACCATCACTAACACACCCACACACACTCACACACACACACACACACACACACACACACACACACACACTCGCTCTAATCAAGGAACATGGTCACCGCAAAGATGTTAACAAGAAACGACAGCTTCTCGTCGCTCGCGGCAACGACCAGCTCGGCTGTGGAGATAGACCGGCAGGCGCGAAGCCAAGCGAGAGAAACAGAGAGAGAGAGGGGACGAGAGATACAGCTGAAACACCAGAAAGAAAAGCAGAGAGAAACTCAGGAACTCTAGAAGAATCTGGACCTCCGTACTCAAAACACACACATTTAGATATGCATGTGGACCCCAGCATGACCTTTCTGACCCTGTGTGTGTGTTTGTGTGTGTGTGTGAGACGGAGCAGGTGAAGGGTGGAATGGATGAGACAGGTTGTTAATGGATGGGGCAAAGAGACATTTTAGGACATATTAGTAATCCTTAATAATTCACCAGCCCGAGAGCACGTCTCTCTGTCTCTATACAGACGCCCCAGAAGTATTTGGACACTTAAGACACACTTAAAAATGTATGAATGTCGTTGCATTAGATATCGAAGCACCATTTGTTTTGGAGAAAAACAGAAGCAGCAGTTCTGGTAAATGTTTCATTTCAAACAGTTTGACATGCTGAGTCAGGAGATGTAGTGTTGACAGGTTTCAGTAAGTCATATTTAAGACCTTTTTAAGACCCCGCGGGAACCCTGGTTGAACGTGAAGACGGTCAGTGTTGTGTTGGTTTGTGGGTAGTGGAGGATGGAGGTTAATGTGATTCTCTACACCTGTGAAAACTTCAGCAAAACTGACTTCATACAGCCTCGAAAAATCACCTTTTGATATTTGATCTAATGCAGTGACATTTTTAGACAGGGCTCCTCAAATATGAATAAATAAAAAAATATATTTGAAATAATTCTCTTATACTCAAAAGTACAATAAAAATGGTAAAAGTGTGAAATAATATGACAATTTAAAAGATTTCTTATCTATTATTTTCTTAATATATGTTAAACTAATTTATTCCTGTGATCAAAGCATCATTACTCCAGTCTTCAGTGTCACATGATCCTTCAGAAATCATTCTAATATGATGATTTGCTGCTCAAGAAACATTTCTTATCATTATCAGTGTTAAAAACAGTTGTGCTACTTCATGCTTTTGTTGATTTTTTTATTCTTTGATGAATAGAAAGTTCAAAAGAACAGCTTTTATTTAAAATAAAAAATGTTAATATTATAAATGCCTCTATGATCACTTATGATCAATTAACTGAATAAAAGTATTAATTTCTTTAAAAAATAAATAAATAAATAATCACTGACCCAAAACCTTTGAACAGTAGTGTATGCATGTTTATGACAAGAACGTGCATGTTACTGTAGCATGCCTGAATGTTTTTCATATTTCTTAAATAAATTGCAGTAAAAATACAGTATTACAATTATTTGTGATTCATACATTCAAATAACGTATAATGGAATATATTTGTGTAAGAAGTGTGCTTACTTGTCATGAAAATAATATCTTTATTCAAGAACCGCTATGAAGCCAAAACAATCTCTGTTACCTTAACTTATCCGTTTGTTACTGTAAACAATCTACATTGTTAAAAGCGCTATATAAATGAAGATGACTTGACTTGACTTCTTTAAGCGAAATACAATTTCTTGTTTTGTTTTTTCCTTTAATTTGGGGCTAAAAAATGAGTGTTCCTATATAGCTCAAACAGTCAAGCATTTCGCTCGCTACACCAAGGTCATGCGTTTCCATAAACTGCATGAGCTGATTATATGTTTCCTATGTGCTGCCAAATTCATAACTTTAACTGTGAATAAAATTTGCCCCACACATGGATTCACCAATATATAGATGCTTTTCTGAAGAACCACAGAAGAGAAAGTTGTTTGTGGATCATAAAAAGGTTTTCAAATGAAGGCCAGTCACGATTATTGATTAATCGTACGATCATGGTTTTTCTAATCTAATCGCAAATTATTTGAGAGAACTCCAATAATTGTGCAGTTTAAAATTCAATTACATTTTGCAATCCAAATCCAAAATCCAAGGGAAACTCAAGGGTAAGTGACATGATCAAATCAGAAGTATTGTATATTTGCACAAAACCCTTTTTGGTTTTGTTTTAAGAGCCAGATCTCTTCTTATATGTTGATCCAAAGAGACTGTCATTATCTGAAGAGTGTGTGTTTGTGGACACAGGATCGTCCTGTCTGACCCCTGGATGCCAGTGGAGATGTAGACAGTGATGTGGTGTGGCACCACGGGACCGTCCCAAACTGGCACTGCACTGAAATGTATACTCGTCTGTGTGTGATGGTTTATGACACTCGTATGTGTGTGTTCCCGTGTGTGTGTGTACCTAGTGCGCGCGCGGGCTTGTGTTCCTGTCTCGGCCCCGGTCGCTGCAGGATACATGGACAGTGATGTGGCTCAGCACCGCAGGGGCCTCCTGATGACTGAGACGAGTGTGTGTGTGTGTGTTTGTGTATGTGTGGTACAGTGATGGGTTCTGGCACCCGCGGGCTCTGGTCGACTGGTCCTGGACTGGTGGCACGGACAGCGATTAGGACTCTGATATCAACCTGTCACTCTGAACAACTCGAACTGTCACTAAGAGGAAAGGAGAGAGAGAGACAGGGAGGAATCAGCAGAGATAATGTAGACACTGAGTTACTGTGACAGCTGGGAGGACAGAATAAAAGAACAAGAAGGAGAGGACGATGAAGAGACTGTTAGAATTAGAATTAAAAGTAGAATTAGAGTTAGAACCAGAAGAGGAATCCAAATTCTAATCAGAATCCAGGGAATTCAGCACTTAACAAACACGACTTACCCAGTGTTGGGCTGGGTCATCATCTCAAGCTTTCATTTAATTTTTATTTTTAATAATTTCATTTATTTATTTATTGTATTTTACTTTTTTTAATTTTTTTATTTCATCATCATCCTCATTATTATTATTATTTTATTGTATTATTATTATTTTATTGTATTATATATATTTTTTTTTATTAGTAGAAAAACATTTAAATGATTACATTATCAGAAACCATTATCAGATTTACAATAACAG
Source organism: Squalius cephalus (assembly GCF_949319135.1). Taxonomy (NCBI): domain Eukaryota; kingdom Metazoa; phylum Chordata; class Actinopteri; order Cypriniformes; family Leuciscidae; genus Squalius; species Squalius cephalus. Next base: position 4,025,584 of record NC_137146.1, on the reverse strand, counting down.
AATTATAATAGAACTGGTACACTGTTAAAATCACTCATTCACAATTAATTGCAAAGAAATGGCAAGATACTCTAAAATAGACTGAAATAGTGTTTTATTGTAAAATGTACTTCAATAATATTGGAAGAATCGGCGTATAAAACTCTAGTTTAGAACTAGAATCAGAGTTAGAGTTGTGGTTTGAATGTGGTTTAAGGAGGATGAGCTAAACACATTCTCACCTCTGTTGATGACGCTTTACTAAAAAACCTACTTCCAGAATACTTATTTCATCAAAAATAACTTACAGCAAATACGTTAAGTAAAGTTAGAATTACAGTTAGTGGAAGCTTGAGTTTGTAGAATTAGATCATTTAGAATAGTCATTTGAATTAGAACAAGATTCTATTTAGCTTTGTATTAGTTAATGTAAGTGTCACAGGGATAGAATTTCAGCAGAGGTGGACAGTAACAAAGTACATTTACTTGAGTACTGTACTTAAAGGGTTGGTATAATGCCCTTTTCACAAGATGTAAAATAAGTCTGTGATGTCCCCAGAGTGTGTATGTGAAGTTTTAGCTCAAAATACCCCACAGATATTTTTATATTGCATGTTAAAGTTACGCAGTTTTTGTGTCTGTCCCTTTAAAAGCAAATGAGCTGCTGCTCCCGGCACAGTGGGCGGAGCTTCATTCGTTTTTTTAAGTACACTATTTGAGTATCTGTACTTTACTTGAGTATAATTTTTTCTGGAAACTTTTTACTTTAACTTCACTACATTTGAAAAAAAAAAAATTGTACTTTTTACTCCACTAGATTTCTGTCAAGGTCCTTGAGTAGAGAGTAGTAACGTCAGTCCGGGGGTGATTTTGGTTTTAGGGGTTGCATTTTGGTCGGAAATGAAAGTCGGGTTGACGTCAGAAGAACTTGACATCGACTGATGTTGTTTTCTAACGTCAACCCGATTCTCATTTTCAACCACAATACAACGTCTGTCCAATGTTGGAGATTAACGTCAATCTGACGTTGGATTCTGATATCAACCTGATTCTCATTTTCAACGTTGGGTTTGGTCGTTTGGTCATTGTTTTGGAGCACACTAGCTTATAGATAACAGTAAGGCTAACATATTCATACTAAACGCCAAAAACTTTAAATTGGGCAGTATTTTAGGGAACAGCCGTTTGGGTGTCGGAAACCATTGTGGACGTTATTGAGTGAATTATTCAATCTCACATTCAGTCCCACTACTGGAACTGTGTTCTGGAAATACATGTGATATTGATATGAGGGCAGGCATAGATTCAGAGGCATAAGGTACTGTAAGTATTACATACAACAATGCATTGACATTTACTTTTTACTTCTGATACTTAAAGGAGAACTCCGGTCAATTTTAACATTGAGCTCATTTTTTTGTACATTTGGAGTGCTGTCAATACAGAAAACAATGACATAAATCGGTGTTGCCTACACTGTGTTATCCTCTTTTTAAAATTTGCACCCTGTTGACTTCAATGGGGCAAGTTTTAAACCTGCTTTTAGCCTCTTAACATCCTTGATGTGTCATTACAAGTGCACAGGTCATGTGAGTGATTCCTTCAGAGTGAACACGAGTGAATCTGACTGCAGTAGATGTGAAAGATATGAATAAAAATGAAGTTAATTCAGCCAGCGCTCATACCTGTATTTACATCCTGTTTTCGGTCGAAGTCCATAGTAATCGATTGTCGAGTTCACGCGCGTGATCATAGGTACTAAACCAATGCGCGTGAACTCGACAATCGATTACTGTGGACTTTGACCGAAAACAGGATGTAAATACAGGTATGAGCGCTGGCTAAATAAATATAATTTTTATCCATATCTTTCACATCTACTGCAGTCAGATTCACCGTGTTCACTCTGAAGGAATCACTCACATGACCTGTGCACTTGTAATGACACATCAAGGATGTTAAGAGGCTAAAAGCAGGTTTAAAACTTGCCCCATTGAAGTCAACAGGGTGCAAATTTTAAAAAGAGGATAACACGGTGTAGGCAACACCAATTTATGTCATTGTTTTCTGTATTGACAGCACTCCAAATGTACAAAAAAATGAGCTCAATGTTAAAATTGACCGGAGTTCTCCTTTAAGTGCTTTTAAAAACAAGTACTTCTGCACTAATAACACACACTTTACAACAGAGTAATATTTGACCAGTAGTCTCTGTACTTTCACTCAAGTAAGGAAGTTGTGTTCTTTGTCCACCTCTGGATTTCAGGGGTTATAATGAAGAGGAAGAAAGAAAACACTCGAGCAGAAACGAATGTCTGAAAGCTGGCGGAGAACTACAGTAAACTGAGAAGTGTTTGTGAAGCTGCAGAGAGACAGAAGGGCTATAACCTGTGAATTCCCACTCGAGTCGTCAGTAATTCAGATTAATAGCTGCTAAATGATTGGGTGGTGGATCTGTTAATAACTCAGACAATTGACAATGACTCTGATGTAAATATAAATGTAGTTTATATCAGTCTTAAACATACAGCATCTCTGTCTAGTGTTGGTGGCCATCTAGTGTTAAGATGGAAATCTCCTCCTCCATCTCTCTCTGTCTTTCTCTCTCTCTCTCTCCCTTTCTCTCTCTCTCTCCAGCACTAATATCTCTCTCTCTCTCTCTCTCTCCAGCACTATTGTCTCTCTCTGTCTCTCTCTCTCCAGCGCTAATATCTCTCTCTGTCTCTCTCTCTCCAGTGCTAATGTATCTCTCTCTCTTTCTCCAGTGCTATTGTCTCTCTCTCTCTCTCTCTCTCTCTCTCCAGCACTATTGTCTCTCTCTGTCTCTCTCTCTGAGAGTCTGATGGAGTTTGGCAGCTCTTGCTTGCAGCCACAGGCCAGCCTAAAGCCATTGCAGATGATAGTTTTAATTGCTTTCAATCTTTCAGGCAAGTCCCTGCCTACTGGCACCAAGTACTCTCTCTGTGTGTGTGTGTGTGTGTGTGTGTGTGTGTGCGCGCGTGTTCATTGTGACTTTAGCTGAGGAACTCTTAGTGATGCTGGCTTCTGGTAAAATGACTACAGAAGTTGAAATGAAAGATTTTGTATGTCATAGTGCCACACCTCTCAATAATGTTGAAGTACCATATTAGAAATATTATTACATATGCTGTTGGCAAATCATATCATCTGAATGTATGTAATATATTTATCTTGCAGTGGTTTTGTATGTTGTAGTTCAGAATGCTTAAATAATATAAAAAATAATTTAATATTATTGTTTAATATAATATAACTAGTATAACTATCTTTTAGGCAGCCGGTGAGCACAACACATATATATGCATGTATTCAAGCAAATATATTCAAGGCAGATTTTAACTGAAAGATGTTTTATTGTATTGTTGTAATTTTACACATTAAACAACTTAATATATTTTAAATATGTTGTGAAATATTGACTTTTCAAATCAGTGTCAGTAAATAGCAGGTTGTCATAACTTTCCTCATATGTGTTTACATATTAAATCAGTTCGTGATTATCATGTTACCAGATCTATTGACAGTATTGATGTATACTGTAAATGTGCATGTACTTCTACTGTAGAAATAGTCCTGGGCCAAAAGTCCTTGACAGCCATTTTAATCAATGAATGAATTCTTCATTACAGAGACTCTCATTATGACCATTAATATGACGGCCTGTTGTTTTGATGATCAGATTAACCTTTGACCTCTCAGAGCAGAAAGTGTCTTATGGTCTGTCTTTGTGCTAGTCCTGTATTTTCTTTAGCGCATAATCATGTTTGTGTGTGTGTATTCATACGAGTTGTCTTTATATTTGCATGTGCGTGCGTGTGTTTGTGCCCGTCTCGTAGCCATGAGGCATATTAAGCCATAACATTCCCACTGTGAATAATCTCTCTACATGCGATTTTTAATCATCTCATTCTCGCTCTGCCCATCTCTCTCTCTCTCTCTCTCTCTGAATGGCCCCCAGTCTCTCTCTCTCGTTCACTGGCAGCTTGCATATGTTCATAAGGGTGAGTGACGACACCTCTGAAATCATCCCGGGGCGACGGCAGGGGAATCCAGCGCTCAGAGGCACGCGGCCGGGCCGGATGCGGCGCTCTGTTCATGTCACTCTTCAAGCCTCTTCTTGTTTCATTTTTTTGTTTTGTTTTATTATTATTTTTATTTATTTTATATTTTATTTGGTTTTACTTTATATTTAGTATATTTCATTTATGTAATATTTTTATTTAATCACAAATTTTATTGTTTTGTTTTATTTTTAGTATATATCATTGATTTATTATTAATTATATTTAATTATATATTAACAATTTTATTTTGTTGTTTTTTCTTATTTTTAGTATATTTTATTAATGTATTATATTTTTATTTAATTATATATCATTTCGTTTTTATTTAGCTTTTTTTGTTTTAGTATATATTATTTATTCAGAATTTTATTTTAGTATATTTTCAATTTTATTTTGCTGTTTTTTTATATTTAATTTAATTTATATATATATATATATATTCTATTTGACTGTTGTTTTGTTTTATTTTCAGTATATTCTAATATATATATATATATATATATATACTATTTTATTTTGTTGTTTTGTTTTTGTATATTATATTTTTAGTAAATTAACATTTTCATTTGATTCTGTTTTTTTTTTTTTTTTTTTTTTATTTGACTGTATTTTTTATTTAATTGTATTTTATTTTTAGCCGACATCTTATTAAATTGACAGGTTTCTGAATATTATAATATTGTCAGGACAGTTTCCGTCAGCATCAGTAAAAATATACATATATATATATATATATATATATA